>NW_027472119.1:0-126022 GCF_965638725.1 Aptenodytes patagonicus | reverse complement strand
ACGCACAGGAAATAAATCCCCTACCCCATGAGAATACTATTCTAATGAGTTGTTCACGAATGATTAGTTGTGAATCGTTATCGTGGGACCCAATAGAAACATGGTATGTCCCAGAGTTGCGAACCTTTATTCGGGATATGTGTACTTGTTGGGGTTTTCCGGTACCGGGGTTTAAACCTGGAGATCCCATGTGTTACGGAAACATTGTCATCGAGAAACCGCGTTAAAATGCGGAGTTACGCTTACCCACAAAACAAAGTGGAATTTTGCGTGGGAAGGGGAAACCAAACTAACCGAACCCTATGACCCATCAACATGCTCCACTGCTAAATATCCAGCCCCCCAGGGTGCCTTCTGGGCGTGTTCAGGTGGGAAGACGTACTCACACCTGCATGTGCACGAAATGGCGGGTCTACGCTGTACCGTTGGGATTCCATCAATGTGCCCCTCCAGAACATTTGACTTTATTGACCCCAAATATAACCGGAGGAAATGGGATGTTCAAACACCTCAGGCTGCACCCGAGTGGTAAGAGGGGTCCGAGCACCCGATTATTATACCCGGGCAAGGAAAGCGGCCCTTGCATTCGAGGCCCATTTGGCCCCAGGTGTGCTTCTACAAAGGCACCAGTTTGTATTGGAAAAGTTGACCTGGCAGGTACATATTTTGAGTAATTGGACTGCACGTGCTTTTGGAGAACTGAATTTGCAGGTTCAACAGGTGTTGAAGATGGCCTTGCAGAACCGTCTAGCCCTGGACATGCTATTAGTCAAAGAACAAGGTGTATGTGGAGTGCTGAACCATACAGCTGGAGAATGCTGCGTTACCATACACAATGCCACGACCACGATCGAGGAAGCACGTCAGAGGATGCAGGAAATCACAGACGAGATGGGAGGCTTGTTCCAGTCAATGTTATCGAATGAATGGAAGGTGGATTGGAACCCTGCCTCGTGGATTTCAACTTTGCTCAAAAAACTTGGACTTGCGGGATGGTGGGATTGCATAGTGGAAGCTTTAGTGATACTTTTGTTAATATTAATCGGTCTAGCTATCGGCTTTGCCATAATAAGGTGCCTGATTAGCCGCTTACTCGCTTCTCTCTCTCCTTCTATACGGTATGTTCAGATCACCACTGTTGAAGAGGACCTTGGAGTGTTTGAGCCACGGGGTGGTGTAAGGGACGAGGCGCAGGTGACTGTACTGTGAGCCCAGACAGTGCCCCAGGAGAAGGCTCCAGAGGTAACAAAAGGCAGTCACGGGGAGGGGCCTGGTGTCACTTCCCTTGACTGACTGGTGTCACAACCACTCCTGGAACTGGGTCGAGAGAAGGTTCCAGAAGTCCAGGGACGGGGCCAATAACTAGGGGCACGTGCGAGCCTCTGGGGGCGCTCTCTACACCGAAGACCCCCGTTGGCAGGTCCAACGCTGGATCCAGGACTGGTGATCTCCCCTACATCTCTCCCTCTCTAGCTCTCTCTCCCCTCTTCTAGCTCTCTCCCTCTCTCTCTTTGTCTTTTCTCTTAAAGCTGCTAAGTAACCGAAGGCCTACCTCAACTTCTCATACAGCCGCATAGCTTAGGTGGACATAATTGTAAGAGGGCCAACGTTTACAAAATGTTTGTCCCATTAAAGTTGATGTTTATGTACAGACCTTGAGTGCTATCTGACCTTAATCCACACCGAGGGGATTTGCGAATCTTAGTCACTCTCCCCTTCTCGGGGTGGGACATGACAGCTGTCCAAAGCGCCTGAGTAGGTCACAGGGCAGGAATATGCCACTATCTTCTCCAGCAGCTTGCGATGTGACTGATGGCTCATGAGGTGATAGGACGGAAGCACGGACGTGATTTCTTAAAGTTCCTGGAAGGGCACGTGTTGGCTGCGTAGCCCCTAGGTGCGGAGCAGGAGAGCGGCATGTGCAGCTGCTTGTGATGTCCCATGCGCCTGAGGAGGTGACAGGGCGGAAGCGGGCCCCGCTGGGTTGTGCGGGTGCTTGCGAGGTCACCTGATGGCAAGTAGGCGATAGGGCAGGAGGAGGCCCCTGGCTTGCGCAGCTGCTTGTGCTGTCAGGGGTAGCTCTGTAGCTGTTAGGGCAGGAGCAAGGCGCTGGCCTGTGCAGGTGTTTGTGATGTCACTTGTACATGAGTAGGTGCTAGGGCAGGAGCAGGCCCCTGGCTTGTGCAGGTGCATGTGATGTCACTGGTGATTCGTTGGGTGTTAGGGCGGAAGCAGGCCCCTGGCCTGCGACGGGGCTTTTGAGGTAACTGTTGTCCGAGTATCTGATTGCGTCTGAAAGGAGAGCTGGCTTGCGCAGGTGCTTGTGACGCGCTATGTGTTTGAGTGCTCAGAGGGCGGGATGAAGCTCCTGGCTTCTTCAGGTGCATGGGATGTCCAGGTGGATGAGTGGGTGATAGGGTGGAAGGAGGCCGTGGGGGTCTTCATGTGCTTCGGATGTCACACGTACCCGAGTAGGTGATAGGGCAGGAGAAGGACCTGGCTTGTGCAGGGGCTTGTGGTGTCAGTGGTGGCTTGTAGCTCTTGGGGCAGGAGCGTGCCGCCGTGTTCTGCAGCTTCTGGTGATGGCAGAGGTGGCTGAGTAGGTGCTGGGGCAGAAGCAGGCAGCTGGCTTCTGCAGCTGCTTCTGTTGTCACTGATGACTGCGTAGCTGACAGAGCAGGAGTATGCAGCTGGCTTGCGCAGGTGCTTGTGATGACGTAGGTGGCTGAGTAGCTGTGAAGGCAGGAGCATGCAGCTGGCTTCCGCAGGTGCTTGTGATGTCATACGTGCTGGTGTAGGTGATAGGTTAGAAGGAGGCACTTGGCTTGGTCCTGGGCCTGCGAGGTCACATGTGGCTGAGTGGGTGATAGGGCGGGAGCATGCGCCCGGCTTGTGCAGCTGCTTGTGATGTCACTGTTGGCTCTGTGGCTCTTGGGGCAGGAGCAGGTGGCCGGCTCGTGCAGGTGCTTGTGACGTCACTTGATCCCAAGTAGGGTCTCGGGCCAGAGGTGGCCCCTGGTGTGTGCACCTCCTTGCGATGACCCTGGTGGCACCGTAGCTCCTAGGGTCGGAGCATGCAGCTGGCTTGTGCAGGCGCTTCTGGTGTCCCATGTAGCTGCGTAGGTGAGAGGGCTAGAGCAGGAGCGTTCCTTGTGCGGCTCATTGTGATGTCCCAGGTGCCTGCGGAGTTGATAGAGCAGGAGGAGGCAGCTGGCTTGTACATCTCCTTGTGATGTCACTGGTGGCCAAGGAGCTGATTGGGCACGAAGGGACGCCTGGCCGGTGAAGGTGCTTATGTTGTCACTGTTGGCTGAGGAGCTGACAGGGCAGGAGGAAGCAGCTGGCTTGTGCACCTGCTTGTGATGTCGCTGGGGGCTCTGTAGCACTTAGGGCAGGAGCGCGCAGCTGGCTTGTGTACGTGTTTATGATGTTGTAAGGGACGAGGCCCAGGTGACTGTACTGTGAGCCCAGGCAATGCCCTGAGAGGAGGCTCCAGAAGTAGCAAAGGCAGTCACGGGGAGGGGCCTGGTGTCAGTTCCCTTGACTGACTGGTGTCTCAGCCACTCCTGGAACTGGGGCGAGAGAAGGTTCCAGAAGTCCAGGGACTGGGGCCAATAACTAGGGGCACGTGCAAGCCTCTGGGGCGCTCTCTACACCGAAGACCCCCCCTTGCCAGATCTAGCGCTGGATCCAGGACTGGTGATCTCCCTCTCTCTCTCCCCCCCTCTCTCTCTCCCCCTCCCCCCTCCCCCCCCCCCTTTTCTCTTAAAGCTGCTAAGTAACACAAGGCCTACCTCAGCTCCTCATAAAGCCTAAGCGCATAACTTAGGTGGATACAATTATGAGAGAGTCAACGTTTACAGAATGTTTGTTCCATTAAAGTTGATGTTTATGTACGGACCTTGAGTGTTACGTCACTTTAATCCACACCGAGGGGATTTGCGAATGTTAGTCACTCTCCCCTTCTCGGAGGTGGGACGTGACTTACAAATTGTTGTCACGGACAGGATCCCCTCAGTGTTGGAAGGTCCTAAGGGATACTGACTCTTCACCCGGTGAGTGCGGGCGGGGAGAGCCGGGAAGTGACCTCTCAGCGATAAGCTGGGAGAGGTTTGAGCAGTGGCAAGCCATGGCTGCCCGGGAAATGCCGGTGCTTGACTGCTCCCCTGTTATTGAAAAGTTGAAGGAATATAGGGCGTGCCCTTCCCCACCAGGGATGGCATGGGCCCATATCAGTTGGCACGACCCGAAAGCTGTAGCAGATAAAATTACAACCCTTATGAAGGAACAAAAGGCGCGACCAGGAAAAGGGAAAGCCACGGTGTGTGCTGTGTTGGGAGCAGCACTAGTGGCAGGCCAGAAGGAGAGGCACCTGGTTAAACAAACTAATGATGAAATGGTTAAATCTTTGCAGGAACAAATAAAAACACTGCAGAGCCAACTAACCGCCGAACGTAATACCACTCAGCGACTCCACACGGCTCTGTCAGATGCGTTGTACCGAGAAAGAATTTTACGGTCCGAATTAGAGGAAGGGGGGCAAGAATCTCTGGATCGGACAGATCTTAATTCTGTTCTGGATAGTGTGCCGGTATTTATGAGCTTGGCACAGTTGGCCAAAAATCAGGGCCTAAGACCCTTGTACTCAACGAAGGAGCTAGAAATTGACCGAGAAATGTTTTACCCCGAGAATGAGGAAGTGGTGATGAGGCCAGTGATTAAGACAGAGACCGCCGATAATGGCCAAGGTGCGGGAGCCCCGCAAATTACTGTCTGGACGGTGCCGTACTCGGCAGCCGAAATGTCGAAAATCCAGGAAAAATATACCAGGTTAGCTCAAGAAACCGAGACAGAATATGTATGGAGAGTATCACTGACCGGTGGTGATCGAGTTCTGCTGTCGGAAGAGGAGGCCCAGGGGTACTGGGGGCCGGGGGTTTTCCTAACTACTGATGACCCAAGAGAGCCGTGGTCGTTAACTCAACGAACTGCTTATTGGGCAGGGGGTCTAGACCCCTTGGAAAGGGGAGATCCAGTATGCATCGAAACCCCAACTCTAAACCATTTGATCGAGAGTTTGCAGAAGGCTGCTTGTCTTCAGTTAATGCATGATAGGCGTTTAGTCCCTCAACAACCTTCCCCGATGCTATTAATTGCTAACCCTGATAGAATGACTCCCCTGATTCGGGGTCTGCCTGATTCTTTGAAACTATATGCAGTAGAACTACAAGACCGTTTGCGGGACGCGTTAGCCCCACGAGGAGGGAGACGGGCCCGAGGAGGAGGGCCCATGACTTGGGGAGAAGTAGCCCAAGAGTTAACAAAGTATGGTAGGAGGATGGGGATCACTGGGGGAGCTACAAAATCAAAAACTGCTGTGCGAAGAGTGGAGCGGCAGGACAATCGCCCGCCCCGGCGGGCCTCAGGGGCAAAGAGAAACCTGTTGTGGGCTGAGGGAATCGAAAAGGGGATTCCCCGGGATTTAATGGACGGTATGCCTACTATGGCCTTAGAAAAGCTCATTCGAGCATGGAAAGACAAAAGGAAGGTGCCCCCCAAAATTGAACAGCCCGCTCGAGAGACTATGAGGACAGAACCCCGATATGACGACATGACGGAAATTGCCTCCAAGGCACCTACCGCCCCTGAAAAGGATTTGATGGATCTTGGGACGGGAAACTGGATGCGCCGTCCCCAGTAAGTGAGCCGGGGGATGGCCAGTGGGTCCATTTAAGAAGGCTCACGGAAAATAGTAAGGGAGATAATACTGTGAGAGGTTTGAAGTCGTGGTTCAGCTGTTTACCCAAACCCCAATCGATCCAATCGGATAACGGAAGCCACTTTACTGCCGGGGTGGTTCAAGAGTGGGCACGAGGCGAAAGGATCCAGTGGATCTGTCACACCCCATACTACCCCCAGGCGAATGGCATGGCTGAATGCACCAATGGGCTCTTGCAGCAGGCCCTGAAACCTCACGAACCTGGGTGGGCACAGCGGGTGTCAGATGCGGGATATAAAGTTAATAGCCGCTGGGGAATTAATGGGTGCCCATGACCTACTGCGTTTCGTCCCAAGCCTCCGTCCATACTCCCCGGGAAAAAGGAGGCTAAGGACCCTGCGAACCCGCTCCATTATCCGGGACAACCTGTTCTGGTGGACCTACCAACGGTGGTAGCGGTGCCTCTAACCTTAAAAAAACCCGCTCAATCTTTACACTTGGGTGGCCACCGACGCACATGGGAAGGATCACCAAATCCATACCCGACGGATTGTCCCATCCTATTAATCATTGTTCGTCTTTATGGATATATTTTGCAGGTTGTCAGAAGCCCACCGTGGGACTTGTGTTTTTGGTGTTGAGTGGGTCATTCTTTGCATTGTTTGTCTGATTTTATTAAGCCTGTTTTGTTTCTTTACTAGAGAAAGGTGGGGGGGGGAAAGTTTATATCCTTACTTTGTGGATGTATAATCTTGTCTCGGTCAACCGGGAATTTGGATAGCCAACCCAACTTGGCATGGGAGCTGATTACTGGTTTTAGCTGAATCTGGAATCGAAGAGACCAAGGTCTTTGTGTGGACCTCCCCACGTCCGCGTCAGCGGGCTTCAAATTTGCCATTATTTGGCTAAATTTCTCACAAATTCTAAATGCGAAGGTAGAAATGTTAAACCAAAAGTGCATTCGAAATACACACAGGAAGGGAAAATGTTTGTGGGGAGCTGACTCACCCCCATTCCAAGAGTATAGCGGGACAACTTGGTACGGACCCTCTCCAGTGGCCTGTCTATTTCCGGTTAACGCGACCTGGAGAGACCTATGCAATGCTACCTGTTGGAAGCAACAGCTCTGTCAGGGGACTACAAATGCTGCCCTCGCAGCCCAAAAGAATTGGACATGGTGTCCCCGGGAAGCGAAGATCCCTTGCAATCTTGTGCTGAATTGGACGTGGTGTCCCCGGGAAGTGGAGATCCCCTGTAATCTAGTACGTTGGTGGGATCCCCCCACTTCACGGTGAACCCCTACGCCACGAATATAATGTCCCGTTCTCCCCAGGTTGGCGTATTCAAATTCCTAACAAATGGGGTGGCTATACCCACCGTGATTGTTCTCGTTATGAATGTGCTTGGTCCCTTAAACATTTTTTGTCCAATCCAGATAATATAATTGACGCACAGGAAATAAATCCCCTACCCCATGAGAATACTATTCTAATGAGTTGTTCACGAATGATTAGTTGTGAATCGTTATCGTGGGACCCAATAGAAACATGGTATGTCCCAGAGTTGCGAACCTTTATTCGGGATATGTGTACTTGTTGGGGTTTTCCGGTACCGGGGTTTAAACCTGGAGATCCCATGTGTTACGGAAACATTGTCAATCGAGAAACCGCGTTAAAATGCGGAGTTACGCTTACCCACAAAACAAAGTGGAATTTTGCGTGGGAAGGGGAAACCAAACTAACCGAACCCTATGACCCATCAACATGCTCCACTGCTAAATATCCAGCCCCCCAGGGTGCCTTCTGGGCGTGTTCAGGTGGGAAGACGTACTCACACCTGCATGTGCACGAAATGGCGGGTCTACGCTGTACCGTTGGGATTCCATCAATGTGCCCCTCCAGAACATTTGACTTTATTGACCCCAAATATAACCGGAGGAAATGGGATGTTCAAACACCTCAGGCTGCACCCGAGTGGGTAAGAGGGGTCCGAGCACCCGATTATTATACCCGGGCAAGGAAAGCGGCCCTTGCATTCGAGGCCCATTTGGCCCCAGGTGTGCTTCTACAAAGGCACCAGTTTGTATTGGAAAAGTTGACCTGGCAGGTACATATTTTGAGTAATTGGACTGCACGTGCTTTTGGAGAACTGAATTTGCAGGTTCAACAGGTGTTGAAGATGGCCTTGCAGAACCGTCTAGCCCTGGACATGCTATTAGTCAAAGAACAAGGTGTATGTGGAGTGCTGAACCATACAGCTGGAGAATGCTGCGTTACCATACACAATGCCACGACCACGATCGAGGAAGCACGTCAGAGGATGCAGGAAATCACAGACGAGATGGGAGGCTTGTTCCAGTCAATGTTATCGAATGAATGGAAGGTGGATTGGAACCCTGCCTCGTGGATTTCAACTTTGCTCAAAAAACTTGGACTTGCGGGATGGTGGGATTGCATAGTGGAAGCTTTAGTGATACTTTTGTTAATATTAATCGGTCTAGCTATCGGCTTTGCCATAATAAGGTGCCTGATTAGCCGCTTACTCGCTTCTCTCTCTCCTTCTATACGGTATGTTCAGATCACCACTGTTGAAGAGGACCTTGGAGTGTTTGAGCCACGGGGTGGTGTAAGGGACGAGGCGCAGGTGACTGTACTGTGAGCCCAGACAGTGCCCCAGGAGAAGGCTCCAGAGGTAACAAAAGGCAGTCACGGGGAGGGGCCTGGTGTCACTTCCCTTGACTGACTGGTGTCACAACCACTCCTGGAACTGGGTCGAGAGAAGGTTCCAGAAGTCCAGGGACGGGGCCAATAACTAGGGGCACGTGCGAGCCTCTGGGGGCGCTCTCTACACCGAAGACCCCCGTTGGCAGGTCCAACGCTGGATCCAGGACTGGTGATCTCCCTACATCTCTCCCTCTCTAGCTCTCTCTCCCCTCTTCTAGCTCTCTCCCTCTCTCTCTTTGTCTTTTCTCTTAAAGCTGCTAAGTAACCGAAGGCCTACCTCAACTTCTCATACAGCCGCATAGCTTAGGTGGACATAATTGTAAGAGGGCCAACGTTTACAAAATGTTTGTCCCATTAAAGTTGATGTTTATGTACAGACCTTGAGTGCTATCTGACCTTAATCCACACCGAGGGGATTTGCGAATCTTAGTCACTCTCCCCTTCTCGGGGGTGGGACATGACAGCTGTCCAAAGCGCCTGAGTAGGTCACAGGGCAGGAATATGCCACTATCTTCTCCAGCAGCTTGCGATGTGACTGATGGCTCATGAGGTGATAGGACGGAAGCACGGACGTGATTTCTTAAAGTTCCTGGAAGGGCACGTGTTGGCTGCGTAGCCCCTAGGTGCGGAGCAGGAGAGCGGCATGTGCAGCTGCTTGTGATGTCCCATGCGCCTGAGGAGGTGACAGGGCGGAAGCGGGCCCCGCTGGGTTGTGCGGGTGCTTGCGAGGTCACCTGATGGCAAGTAGGCGATAGGGCAGGAGGAGGCCCCTGGCTTGCGCAGCTGCTTGTGCTGTCAGGGGTAGCTCTGTAGCTGTTAGGGCAGGAGCAAGGCGCTGGCCTGTGCAGGTGTTTGTGATGTCACTTGTACATGAGTAGGTGCTAGGGCAGGAGCAGGCCCCTGGCTTGTGCAGGTGCATGTGATGTCACTGGTGATTCGTTGGGTGTTAGGGCGGAAGCAGGCCCCTGGCCTGCGACGGGGCTTTTGAGGTAACTGTTGTCCGAGTATCTGATTGCGTCTGAAAGGAGAGCTGGCTTGCGCAGGTGCTTGTGACGCGCTATGTGTTTGAGTGCTCAGAGGGCGGGATGAAGCTCCTGGCTTCTTCAGGTGCATGGGATGTCCCAGGTGGATGAGTGGGTGATAGGGTGGAAGGAGGCCGTGGGGGTCTTCATGTGCTTCGGATGTCACACGTACCCGAGTAGGTGATAGGGCAGGAGAAGGACCTGGCTTGTGCAGGGGCTTGTGGTGTCAGTGGTGGCTTGTAGCTCTTGGGGCAGGAGCGTGCCGCCGTGTTCTGCAGCTTCTGGTGATGGCAGAGGTGGCTGAGTAGGTGCTGGGGCAGAAGCAGGCAGCTGGCTTCTGCAGCTGCTTCTGTTGTCACTGATGACTGCGTAGCTGACAGAGCAGGAGTATGCAGCTGGCTTGCGCAGGTGCTTGTGATGACGTAGGTGGCTGAGTAGCTGTGAAGGCAGGAGCATGCAGCTGGCTTCCGCAGGTGCTTGTGATGTCATACGTGCTGGTGTAGGTGATAGGTTAGAAGGAGGCACTTGGCTTGGTCCTGGGCCTGCGAGGTCACATGTGGCTGAGTGGGTGATAGGGCGGGAGCATGCGCCCGGCTTGTGCAGCTGCTTGTGATGTCACTGTTGGCTCTGTGGCTCTTGGGGCAGGAGCAGGTGGCCGGCTCGTGCAGGTGCTTGTGACGTCACTTGATCCCAAGTAGGGTCTCGGGCCAGAGGTGGCCCCTGGTGTGTGCACCTCCTTGCGATGACCCTGGTGGCACCGTAGCTCCTAGGGTCGGAGCATGCAGCTGGCTTGTGCAGGCGCTTCTGGTGTCCCATGTAGCTGCGTAGGTGAGAGGGCTAGAGCAGGAGCGTTCCTTGTGCGGCTCATTGTGATGTCCCAGGTGCCTGCGGAGTTGATAGAGCAGGAGGAGGCAGCTGGCTTGTACATCTCCTTGTGATGTCACTGGTGGCCAAGGAGCTGATTGGGCACGAAGGGACGCCTGGCCGGTGAAGGTGCTTATGTTGTCACTGTTGGCTGAGGAGCTGACAGGGCAGGAGGAAGCAGCTGGCTTGTGCACCTGCTTGTGATGTCGCTGGGGGCTCTGTAGCACTTAGGGCAGGAGCGCGCAGCTGGCTTGTGTACGTGTTTATGATGTTGTAAGGGACGAGGCCCAGGTGACTGTACTGTGAGCCCAGGCAATGCCCTGAGAGGAGGCTCCAGAAGTAGCAAAGGCAGTCACGGGGAGGGGCCTGGTGTCAGTTCCCTTGACTGACTGGTGTCTCAGCCACTCCTGGAACTGGGGCGAGAGAAGGTTCCAGAAGTCCAGGGACTGGGGCCAATAACTAGGGGCACGTGCAAGCCTCTGGGGCGCTCTCTACACCGAAGACCCCCCCTTGCCAGATCTAGCGCTGGATCCAGGACTGGTGATCTCCCTCTCTCTCTCCCCCCCTCTCTCTCTCCCCCTCCCCCCTCCCCCCCCCCCTTTTCTCTTAAAGCTGCTAAGTAACACAAGGCCTACCTCAGCTCCTCATAAAGCCTAAGCGCATAACTTAGGTGGATACAATTATGAGAGAGTCAACGTTTACAGAATGTTTGTTCCATTAAAGTTGATGTTTATGTACGGACCTTGAGTGTTATGTCACTTTAATCCACACCGAGGGGATTTGCGAATGTTAGTCACTCTCCCCTTCTCGGAGGTGGGACGTGACTTACAAATTGTTGTCACGGACAGGATCCCCTCAGTGTTGGAAGGTCCTAAGGGATACTGACTCTTCACCCGGTGAGTGCGGGCGGGGAGAGCCGGGAAGTGACCTCTCAGCGATAAGCTGGGAGAGGTTTGAGCAGTGGCAAGCCATGGCTGCCCGGGAAATGCCGGTGCTTGACTGCTCCCCTGTTATTGAAAAGTTGAAGGAATATAGGGCGTGCCCTTCCCCACCAGGGATGGCATGGGCCCATATCAGTTGGCACGACCCGAAAGCTGTAGCAGATAAAATTACAACCCTTATGAAGGAACAAAAGGCGCGACCAGGAAAAGGGAAAGCCACGGTGTGTGCTGTGTTGGGAGCAGCACTAGTGGCAGGCCAGAAGGAGAGGCACCTGGTTAAACAAACTAATGATGAAATGGTTAAATCTTTGCAGGAACAACTAAAAACACTGCAGAGCCAACTAACCGCCGAACGTAATACCACTCAGCGACTCCACACGGCTCTGTCAGATGCGTTGTACCGAGAAAGAATTTTACGGTCCGAATTAGAGGAAGGGGGGCAAGAATCTCTGGATCGGACAGATCTTAATTCTGTTCTGGATAGTGTGCCGGTATTTATGAGCTTGGCACAGTTGGCCAAAAATCAGGGCCTAAGACCCTTGTACTCAACGAAGGAGCTAGAAATTGACCGAGAAATGTTTTACCCCGAGAATGAGGAAGTGGTGATGAGGCCAGTGATTAAGACAGAGACCGCCGATAATGGCCAAGGTGCGGGAGCCCCGCAAATTACTGTCTGGACGGTGCCGTACTCGGCAGCCGAAATGTCGAAAATCCAGGAAAAATATACCAGGTTAGCTCAAGAAACCGAGACAGAATATGTATGGAGAGTATCACTGACCGGTGGTGATCGAGTTCTGCTGTCGGAAGAGGAGGCCCAGGGGTACTGGGGGCCGGGGGTTTTCCTAACTACTGATGACCCAAGAGAGCCGTGGTCGTTAACTCAACGAACTGCTTATTGGGCAGGGGGTCTAGACCCCTTGGAAAGGGGAGATCCAGTATGCATCGAAACCCCAACTCTAAACCATTTGATCGAGAGTTTGCAGAAGGCTGCTTGTCTTCAGTTAATGCATGATAGGCGTTTAGTCCCTCAACAACCTTCCCCGATGCTATTAATTGCTAACCCTGATAGAATGACTCCCCTGATTCGGGGTCTGCCTGATTCTTTGAAACTATATGCAGTAGAACTACAAGACCGTTTGCGGGACGCGTTAGCCCCACGAGGAGGGAGACGGGCCCGAGGAGGAGGGCCCATGACTTGGGGAGAAGTAGCCCAAGAGTTAACAAAGTATGGTAGGAGGATGGGGATCACTGGGGGAGCTACAAAATCAAAAACTGCTGTGCGAAGAGTGGAGCGGCAGGACAATCGCCCGCCCCGGCGGGCCTCAGGGGCAAAGAGAAACCTGTTGTGGGCTGAGGGAATCGAAAAGGGGATTCCCCGGGATTTAATGGACGGTATGCCTACTATGGCCTTAGAAAAGCTCATTCGAGCATGGAAAGACAAAAGGAAGGTGCCCCCCAAAATTGAACAGCCCGCTCGAGAGACTATGAGGACAGAACCCCGATATGACGACATGACGGAAATTGCCTCCAAGGCACCTACCGCCCCTGAAAAGGATTTGATGGATCTTGGGACGGGAAACTGGATGCGCCGTCCCCAGTAAGTGAGCCGGGGGATGGCCAGTGGGTCCATTTAAGAAGGCTCACGGAAAATAGTAAGGGAGATAATACTGTGAGAGGTTTGAAGTCGTGGTTCAGCTGTTTACCCAAACCCCAATCGATCCAATCGGATAACGGAAGCCACTTTACTGCCGGGGTGGTTCAAGAGTGGGCACGAGGCGAAAGGATCCAGTGGATCTGTCACACCCCATACTACCCCCAGGCGAATGGCATGGCTGAATGCACCAATGGGCTCTTGCAGCAGGCCCTGAAACCTCACGAACCTGGGTGGGCACAGCGGGTGTCAGATGCGGGATATAAAGTTAATAGCCGCTGGGGAATTAATGGGTGCCCATGACCTACTGCGTTTCGTCCCAAGCCTCCGTCCATACTCCCCGGGAAAAAGGAGGCTAAGGACCCTGCGAACCCGCTCCATTATCCGGGACAACCTGTTCTGGTGGACCTACCAACGGTGGTAGCGGTGCCTCTAACCTTAAAAAAACCCGCTCAATCTTTACACTTGGGTGGCCACCGACGCACATGGGAAGGATCACCAAATCCATACCCGACGGATTGTCCCATCCTATTAATCATTGTTCGTCTTTATGGATATATTTTGCAGGTTGTCAGAAGCCCACCGTGGGACTTGTGTTTTTGGTGTTGAGTGGGTCATTCTTTGCATTGTTTGTCTGATTTTATTAAGCCTGTTTTGTTTCTTTACTAGAGAAAGGTGGGGGGGGGAAAGTTTATATCCTTACTTTGTGGATGTATAATCTTGTCTCGGTCAACCGGGAATTTGGATAGCCAACCCAACTTGGCATGGGAGCTGATTACTGGTTTTAGCTGAATCTGGAATCGAAGAGACCAAGGTCTTTGTGTGGACCTCCCCACGTCCGCGTCAGCGGGCTTCAAATTTGCCATTATTTGGCTAAATTTCTCACAAATTCTAAATGCGAAGGTAGAAATGTTAAACCAAAAGTGCATTCGAAATACACACAGGAAGGGAAAATGTTTGTGGGGAGCTGACTCACCCCCATTCCAAGAGTATAGCGGGACAACTTGGTACGGACCCTCTCCAGTGGCCTGTCTATTTCCGGTTAACGCGACCTGGAGAGACCTATGCAATGCTACCTGTTGGAAGCAACAGCTCTGTCAGGGGACTACAAATGCTGCCCTCGCAGCCCAAAAGAATTGGACATGGTGTCCCCGGGAAGCGAAGATCCCTTGCAATCTTGTGCTGAATTGGACGTGGTGTCCCCGGGAAGTGGAGATCCCCTGTAATCTAGTACGTTGGTGGGATCCCCCCACTTCACGGTGAACCCCTACGCCACGAATATAATGTCCCGTTCTCCCCAGGTTGGCGTATTCAAATTCCTAACAAATGGGGTGGCTATACCCACCGTGATTGTTCTCGTTATGAATGTGCTTGGTCCCTTAAACATTTTTTGTCCAATCCAGATAATATAATTGACGCACAGGAAATAAATCCCCTACCCCATGAGAATACTATTCTAATGAGTTGTTCACGAATGATTAGTTGTGAATCGTTATCGTGGGACCCAATAGAAACATGGTATGTCCCAGAGTTGCGAACCTTTATTCGGGATATGTGTACTTGTTGGGGTTTTCCGGTACCGGGGTTTAAACCTGGAGATCCCATGTGTTACGGAAACATTGTCAATCGAGAAACCGCGTTAAAATGCGGAGTTACGCTTACCCACAAAACAAAGTGGAATTTTGCGTGGGAAGGGGAAACCAAACTAACCGAACCCTATGACCCATCAACATGCTCCACTGCTAAATATCCAGCCCCCCAGGGTGCCTTCTGGGCGTGTTCAGGTGGGAAGACGTACTCACACCTGCATGTGCACGAAATGGCGGGTCTACGCTGTACCGTTGGGATTCCATCAATGTGCCCCTCCAGAACATTTGACTTTATTGACCCCAAATATAACCGGAGGAAATGGGATGTTCAAACACCTCAGGCTGCACCCGAGTGGGTAAGAGGGGTCCGAGCACCCGATTATTATACCCGGGCAAGGAAAGCGGCCCTTGCATTCGAGGCCCATTTGGCCCCAGGTGTGCTTCTACAAAGGCACCAGTTTGTATTGGAAAAGTTGACCTGGCAGGTACATATTTTGAGTAATTGGACTGCACGTGCTTTTGGAGAACTGAATTTGCAGGTTCAACAGGTGTTGAAGATGGCCTTGCAGAACCGTCTAGCCCTGGACATGCTATTAGTCAAAGAACAAGGTGTATGTGGAGTGCTGAACCATACAGCTGGAGAATGCTGCGTTACCATACACAATGCCACGACCACGATCGAGGAAGCACGTCAGAGGATGCAGGAAATCACAGACGAGATGGGAGGCTTGTTCCAGTCAATGTTATCGAATGAATGGAAGGTGGATTGGAACCCTGCCTCGTGGATTTCAACTTTGCTCAAAAAACTTGGACTTGCGGGATGGTGGGATTGCATAGTGGAAGCTTTAGTGATACTTTTGTTAATATTAATCGGTCTAGCTATCGGCTTTGCCATAATAAGGTGCCTGATTAGCCGCTTACTCGCTTCTCTCTCTCCTTCTATACGGTATGTTCAGATCACCACTGTTGAAGAGGACCTTGGAGTGTTTGAGCCACGGGGTGGTGTAAGGGACGAGGCGCAGGTGACTGTACTGTGAGCCCAGACAGTGCCCCAGGAGAAGGCTCCAGAGGTAACAAAAGGCAGTCACGGGGAGGGGCCTGGTGTCACTTCCCTTGACTGACTGGTGTCACAACCACTCCTGGAACTGGGTCGAGAGAAGGTTCCAGAAGTCCAGGGACGGGGCCAATAACTAGGGGCACGTGCGAGCCTCTGGGGGCGCTCTCTACACCGAAGACCCCCGTTGGCAGGTCCAACGCTGGATCCAGGACTGGTGATCTCCCTACATCTCTCCCTCTCTAGCTCTCTCTCCCCTTGTCCTGGTTTCGGCAGGGATAGAGTTAATTTCCTTTCTAGTAGCTGGTACAGTGTTTTGGATTTAGGATGAGAACAAAGTTGATAACACACCGGTGTTTTAGTTGTTGCTAGGTAATGCTTACACTAGCCAAGGACTTTTCAGCTTCCCATGCTCTACTGACTGAGGAGGCTGGAGGTGCACAAGAAGCTGGGAGGGGGCACAGCCAAACTGGCCAAAGGGACATTCCATACCATGTGACGTCATGCTCAGTACATAAACTGGGAAAAGCTGGCCGGGGGGGCCGCTGCTCGGGGACTGGCTGGGCATCGGTCAGCGGGTGGTGAGCAATTGTGCTGTGCATCACTTGTTTTGTGTATTATTATTATTATTATCATATTATTATTATCATTTTATTTCAATTATTAAACTGTTTTTATCTCAACCCACGAGTCTTTCTAACTTGTGCTCTTCCAATTCTCTCCCCCATCCCACCGGGTGGGGGGGAGTGAGCGAGCGGCTGCGTGGTGCTTAATTGCTGACTGAGATTAAACCACGACACCCCTCTTCTAGCTCTCTCCCTCTCTCTCTTTGTCTTTTCTCTTAAAGCTGCTAAGTAACCGAAGGCCTACCTCAACTTCTCATACAGCCGCATAGCTTAGGTGGACATAATTGTAAGAGGGCCAACGTTTACAAAATGTTTGTCCCATTAAAGTTGATGTTTATGTACAGACCTTGAGTGCTATCTGACCTTAATCCACACCGAGGGGATTTGCGAATCTTAGTCACTCTCCCCTTCTCGGGGGTGGGACATGACAGCTGTCCAAAGCGCCTGAGTAGGTCACAGGGCAGGAATATGCCACTATCTTCTCCAGCAGCTTGCGATGTGACTGATGGCTCATGAGGTGATAGGACGGAAGCACGGACGTGATTTCTTAAAGTTCCTGGAAGGGCACGTGTTGGCTGCGTAGCCCCTAGGTGCGGAGCAGGAGAGCGGCATGTGCAGCTGCTTGTGATGTCCCATGCGCCTGAGGAGGTGACAGGGCGGAAGCGGGCCCCGCTGGGTTGTGCGGGTGCTTGCGAGGTCACCTGATGGCAAGTAGGCGATAGGGCAGGAGGAGGCCCCTGGCTTGCGCAGCTGCTTGTGCTGTCAGGGGTAGCTCTGTAGCTGTTAGGGCAGGAGCAAGGCGCTGGCCTGTGCAGGTGTTTGTGATGTCACTTGTACATGAGTAGGTGCTAGGGCAGGAGCAGGCCCCTGGCTTGTGCAGGTGCATGTGATGTCACTGGTGATTCGTTGGGTGTTAGGGCGGAAGCAGGCCCCTGGCCTGCGACGGGGCTTTTGAGGTAACTGTTGTCCGAGTATCTGATTGCGTCTGAAAGGAGAGCTGGCTTGCGCAGGTGCTTGTGACGCGCTATGTGTTTGAGTGCTCAGAGGGCGGGATGAAGCTCCTGGCTTCTTCAGGTGCATGGGATGTCCCAGGTGGATGAGTGGGTGATAGGGTGGAAGGAGGCCGTGGGGGTCTTCATGTGCTTCGGATGTCACACGTACCCGAGTAGGTGATAGGGCAGGAGAAGGACCTGGCTTGTGCAGGGGCTTGTGATGTCAGTGGTGGCTTGTAGCTCTTGGGGCAGGAGCGTGCCGCCGTGTTCTGCAGCTTCTGGTGATGGCAGAGGTGGCTGAGTAGGTGCTGGGGCAGAAGCAGGCAGCTGGCTTCTGCAGCTGCTTCTGTTGTCACTGATGACTGCGTAGCTGACAGAGCAGGAGTATGCAGCTGGCTTGCGCAGGTGCTTGTGATGACGTAGGTGGCTGAGTAGCTGTGAAGGCAGGAGCATGCAGCTGGCTTCCGCAGGTGCTTGTGATGTCATACGTGCTGGTGTAGGTGATAGGTTAGAAGGAGGCACTTGGCTTGGTCCTGGGCCTGCGAGGTCACATGTGGCTGAGTGGGTGATAGGGCGGGAGCATGCGCCCGGCTTGTGCAGCTGCTTGTGATGTCACTGTTGGCTCTGTGGCTCTTGGGGCAGGAGCAGGTGGCCGGCTCGTGCAGGTGCTTGTGACGTCACTTGATCCCAAGTAGGGTCTCGGGCCAGAGGTGGCCCCTGGTGTGTGCACCTCCTTGCGATGACCCTGGTGGCACCGTAGCTCCTAGGGTCGGAGCATGCAGCTGGCTTGTGCAGGCGCTTCTGGTGTCCCATGTAGCTGCGTAGGTGAGAGGGCTAGAGCAGGAGCGTTCCTTGTGCGGCTCATTGTGATGTCCCAGGTGCCTGCGGAGTTGATAGAGCAGGAGGAGGCAGCTGGCTTGTACATCTCCTTGTGATGTCACTGGTGGCCAAGGAGCTGATTGGGCACGAAGGGACGCCTGGCCGGTGAAGGTGCTTATGTTGTCACTGTTGGCTGAGGAGCTGACAGGGCAGGAGGAAGCAGCTGGCTTGTGCACCTGCTTGTGATGTCGCTGGGGGCTCTGTAGCACTTAGGGCAGGAGCGCGCAGCTGGCTTGTGTACGTGTTTATGATGTTGTAAGGGACGAGGCCCAGGTGACTGTACTGTGAGCCCAGGCAATGCCCTGAGAGGAGGCTCCAGAAGTAGCAAAGGCAGTCACGGGGAGGGGCCTGGTGTCAGTTCCCTTGACTGACTGGTGTCTCAGCCACTCCTGGAACTGGGGCGAGAGAAGGTTCCAGAAGTCCAGGGACTGGGGCCAATAACTAGGGGCACGTGCAAGCCTCTGGGGCGCTCTCTACACCGAAGACCCCCCCTTGCCAGATCTAGCGCTGGATCCAGGACTGGTGATCTCCCTCTCTCTCTCCCCCCCTCTCTCTCTCCCCCTCCCCCCTCCCCCCCCCCCTTTTCTCTTAAAGCTGCTAAGTAACACAAGGCCTACCTCAGCTCCTCATAAAGCCTAAGCGCATAACTTAGGTGGATACAATTATGAGAGAGTCAACGTTTACAGAATGTTTGTTCCATTAAAGTTGATGTTTATGTACGGACCTTGAGTGTTACGTCACTTTAATCCACACCGAGGGGATTTGCGAATGTTAGTCACTCTCCCCTTCTCGGAGGTGGGACGTGACTTACAAATTGTTGTCACGGACAGGATCCCCTCAGTGTTGGAAGGTCCTAAGGGATACTGACTCTTCACCCGGTGAGTGCGGGCGGGGAGAGCCGGGAAGTGACCTCTCAGCGATAAGCTGGGAGAGGTTTGAGCAGTGGCAAGCCATGGCTGCCCGGGAAATGCCGGTGCTTGACTGCTCCCCTGTTATTGAAAAGTTGAAGGAATATAGGGCGTGCCCTTCCCCACCAGGGATGGCATGGGCCCATATCAGTTGGCACGACCCGAAAGCTGTAGCAGATAAAATTACAACCCTTATGAAGGAACAAAAGGCGCGACCAGGAAAAGGGAAAGCCACGGTGTGTGCTGTGTTGGGAGCAGCACTAGTGGCAGGCCAGAAGGAGAGGCACCTGGTTAAACAAACTAATGATGAAATGGTTAAATCTTTGCAGGAACAAATAAAAACACTGCAGAGCCAACTAACCGCCGAACGTAATACCACTCAGCGACTCCACACGGCTCTGTCAGATGCGTTGTACCGAGAAAGAATTTTACGGTCCGAATTAGAGGAAGGGGGGCAAGAATCTCTGGATCGGACAGATCTTAATTCTGTTCTGGATAGTGTGCCGGTATTTATGAGCTTGGCACAGTTGGCCAAAAATCAGGGCCTAAGACCCTTGTACTCAACGAAGGAGCTAGAAATTGACCGAGAAATGTTTTACCCTGAGAATGAGGAAGTGGTGATGAGGCCAGTGATTAAGACAGAGACCGCCGATAATGGCCAAGGTGCGGGAGCCCCGCAAATTACTGTCTGGACGGTGCCGTACTCGGCAGCCGAAATGTCGAAAATCCAGGAAAAATATACCAGGTTAGCTCAAGAAACCGAGACAGAATATGTATGGAGAGTATCACTGACCGGTGGTGATCGAGTTCTGCTGTCGGAAGAGGAGGCCCAGGGGTACTGGGGGCCGGGGGTTTTCCTAACTACTGATGACCCAAGAGAGCCGTGGTCGTTAACTCAACGAACTGCTTATTGGGCAGGGGGTCTAGACCCCTTGGAAAGGGGAGATCCAGTATGCATCGAAACCCCAACTCTAAACCATTTGATCGAGAGTTTGCAGAAGGCTGCTTGTCTTCAGTTAATGCATGATAGGCGTTTAGTCCCTCAACAACCTTCCCCGATGCTATTAATTGCTAACCCTGATAGAATGACTCCCCTGATTCGGGGTCTGCCTGATTCTTTGAAACTATATGCAGTAGAACTACAAGACCGTTTGCGGGACGCGTTAGCCCCACGAGGAGGGAGACGGGCCCGAGGAGGAGGGCCCATGACTTGGGGAGAAGTAGCCCAAGAGTTAACAAAGTATGGTAGGAGGATGGGGATCACTGGGGGAGCTACAAAATCAAAAACTGCTGTGCGAAGAGTGGAGCGGCAGGACAATCGCCCGCCCCGGCGGGCCTCAGGGGCAAAGAGAAACCTGTTGTGGGCTGGGGGAATCGAAAAGGGGATTCCCCGGGATTTAATGGACGGTATGCCTACTATGGCCTTAGAAAAGCTCATTCGAGCGTGGAAAGACAAAAGGAAGGTGCCCCCCAAAATTGAACAGCCCGCTCGAGAGACTATGAGGACAGAACCCCGATATGACGACATGACGGAAATTGCCTCCAAGGCACCTACCGCCCCTGAAAAGGATTTGATGGATCTTGGGACGGGAAACTGGATGCGCCGTCCCCAGTAAGTGAGCCGGGGGATGGCCAGTGGGTCCATTTAAGAAGGCTCACGGAAAATAGTAAGGGAGATAATACTGTGAGAGGTTTGAAGTCGTGGTTCAGCTGTTTACCCAAACCCCAATCGATCCAATCGGATAACGGAAGCCACTTTACTGCCGGGGTGGTTCAAGAGTGGGCACGAGGCGAAAGGATCCAGTGGATCTGTCACACCCCATACTACCCCCAGGCGAATGGCATGGCTGAATGCACCAATGGGCTCTTGCAGCAGGCCCTGAAACCTCACGAACCTGGGTGGGCACAGCGGGTGTCAGATGCGGGATATAAAGTTAATAGCCGCTGGGGAATTAATGGGTGCCCATGACCTACTGCGTTTCGTCCCAAGCCTCCGTCCATACTCCCCGGGAAAAAGGAGGCTAAGGACCCTGCGAACCCGCTCCATTATCCGGGACAACCTGTTCTGGTGGACCTACCAACGGTGGTAGCGGTGCCTCTAACCTTAAAAAAACCCGCTCAATCTTTACACTTGGGTGGCCACCGACGCACATGGGAAGGATCACCGAATCCATACCCGACGGATTGTCCCATCCTATTAATCATTGTTCGTCTTTATGGATATATTTTGCAGGTTGTCAGAAGCCCACCGTGGGACTTGTGTTTTTGGTGTTGAGTGGGTCATTCTTTGCATTGTTTGTCTGATTTTATTAAGCCTGTTTTGTTTCTTTACTAGAGAAAGGTGGGGGGGGGAAAGTTTATATCCTTACTTTGTGGATGTATAATCTTGTCTCGGTCAACCGGGAATTTGGATAGCCAACCCAACTTGGCATGGGAGCTGATTACTGGTTTTAGCTGAATCTGGAATCGAAGAGACCAAGGTCTTTGTGTGGACCTCCCCACGTCCGCGTCAGCGGGCTTCAAATTTGCCATTATTTGGCTAAATTTCTCACAAATTCTAAATGCGAAGGTAGAAATGTTAAACCAAAAGTGCATTCGAAATACACACAGGAAGGGAAAATGTTTGTGGGGAGCTGACTCACCCCCATTCCAAGAGTATAGCGGGACAACTTGGTACGGACCCTCTCCAGTGGCCTGTCTATTTCCGGTTAACGCGACCTGGAGAGACCTATGCAATGCTACCTGTTGGAAGCAACAGCTCTGTCAGGGGACTACAAATGCTGCCCTCGCAGCCCAAAAGAATTGGACATGGTGTCCCCGGGAAGCGAAGATCCCTTGCAATCTTGTGCTGAATTGGACGTGGTGTCCCCGGGAAGTGGAGATCCCCTGTAATCTAGTACGTTGGTGGGATCCCCCCACTTCACGGTGAACCCCTACGCCACGAATATAATGTCCCGTTCTCCCCAGGTTGGCGTATTCAAATTCCTAACAAATGGGGTGGCTATACCCACCGTGATTGTTCTCGTTATGAATGTGCTTGGTCCCTTAAACATTTTTTGTCCAATCCAGATAATATAATTGACGCACAGGAAATAAATCCCCTACCCCATGAGAATACTATTCTAATGAGTTGTTCACGAATGATTAGTTGTGAATCGTTATCGTGGGACCCAATAGAAACATGGTATGTCCCAGAGTTGCGAACCTTTATTCGGGATATGTGTACTTGTTGGGGTTTTCCGGTACCGGGGTTTAAACCTGGAGATCCCATGTGTTATGGAAACATTGTCAATCGAGAAACCGCGTTACAATGCGGAGTTACGCTTACCCACAAAACAAAGTGGAATTTTGCGTGGGAAGGGGAAACCAAACTAACCGAACCCTATGACCCATCAACATGCTCCACTGCTAAATATCCAGCCCCCCAGGGTGCCTTCTGGGCGTGTTCAGGTGGGAAGACGTACTCACACCTGCATGTGCACGAAATGGCGGGTCTACGCTGTACCGTTGGGATTCCATCAATGTGCCCCTCCAGAACATTTGACTTTATTGACCCCAAATATAACCGGAGGAAATGGGATGTTCAAACACCTCAGGCTGCACCCGAGTGGGTAAGAGGGGTCCGAGCACCCGATTATTATACCCGGGCAAGGAAAGCGGCCCTTGCATTCGAGGCCCATTTGGCCCCAGGTGTGCTTCTACAAAGGCACCAGTTTGTATTGGAAAAGTTGACCTGGCAGGTACATATTTTGAGTAATTGGACTGCACGTGCTTTTGGAGAACTGAATTTGCAGGTTCAACAGGTGTTGAAGATGGCCTTGCAGAACCGTCTAGCCCTGGACATGCTATTAGTCAAAGAACAAGGTGTATGTGGAGTGCTGAACCATACAGCTGGAGAATGCTGCGTTACCATACACAATGCCACGACCACGATCGAGGAAGCACGTCAGAGGATGCAGGAAATCACAGACGAGATGGGAGGCTTGTTCCAGTCAATGTTATCGAATGAATGGAAGGTGGATTGGAACCCTGCCTCGTGGATTTCAACTTTGCTCAAAAAACTTGGACTTGCGGGATGGTGGGATTGCATAGTGGAAGCTTTAGTGATACTTTTGTTAATATTAATCGGTCTAGCTATCGGCTTTGCCATAATAAGGTGCCTGATTAGCCGCTTACTCGCTTCTCTCTCTCCTTCTATACGGTATGTTCAGATCACCACTGTTGAAGAGGACCTTGGAGTGTTTGAGCCACGGGGTGGTGTAAGGGACGAGGCGCCGGTGACTGTACTGTGAGCCCAGACAGTGCCCCAGGAGAAGGCTCCAGAGGTAACAAAAGGCAGTCACGGGGAGGGGCCTGGTGTCACTTCCCTTGACTGACTGGTGTCACAACCACTCCTGGAACTGGGTCGAGAGAAGGTTCCAGAAGTCCAGGGACGGGGCCAATAACTAGGGGCACGTGCGAGCCTCTGGGGGCGCTCTCTACACCGAAGACCCCCGTTGGCAGGTCCAACGCTGGATCCAGGACTGGTGATCTCCCTACATCTCTCCCTCTCTAGCTCTCTCTCCCCTCTTCTAGCTCTCTCCCTCTCTCTCTTTGTCTTTTCTCTTAAAGCTGCTAAGTAACCGAAGGCCTACCTCAACTTCTCATACAGCCGCATAGCTTAGGTGGACATAATTGTAAGAGGGCCAACGTTTACAAAATGTTTGTCCCATTAAAGTTGATGTTTATGTACAGACCTTGAGTGCTATCTGACCTTAATCCACACCGAGGGGATTTGCGAATCTTAGTCACTCTCCCCTTCTCGGGGGTGGGACATGACAGCTGTCCAAAGCGCCTGAGTAGGTCACAGGGCAGGAATATGCCACTATCTTCTCCAGCAGCTTGCGATGTGACTGATGGCTCATGAGGTGATAGGACGGAAGCACGGACGTGATTTCTTAAAGTTCCTGGAAGGGCACGTGTTGGCTGCGTAGCCCCTAGGTGCGGAGCAGGAGAGCGGCATGTGCAGCTGCTTGTGATGTCCCATGCGCCTGAGGAGGTGACAGGGCGGAAGCGGGCCCCGCTGGGTTGTGCGGGTGCTTGCGAGGTCACCTGATGGCAAGTAGGTGATAGGGCAGGAGGAGGCCCCTGGCTTGCGCAGCTGCTTGTGCTGTCAGGGGTAGCTCTGTAGCTGTTAGGGCAGGAGCAAGGCGCTGGCCTGTGCAGGTGTTTGTGATGTCACTTGTACATGAGTAGGTGCTAGGGCAGGAGCAGGCCCCTGGCTTGTGCAGGTGCATGTGATGTCACTGGTGATTCGTTGGGTGTTAGGGCGGAAGCAGGCCCCTGGCCTGCGACGGGGCTTTTGAGGTAACTGTTGTCCGAGTATCTGATTGCGTCTGAAAGGAGAGCTGGCTTGCGCAGGTGCTTGTGACGCGCTATGTGTTTGAGTGCTCAGAGGGCGGGATGAAGCTCCTGGCTTCTTCAGGTGCATGGGATGTCCCAGGTGGATGAGTGGGTGATAGGGTGGAAGGAGGCCGTGGGGGTCTTCATGTGCTTCGGATGTCACACGTACCCGAGTAGGTGATAGGGCAGGAGAAGGACCTGGCTTGTGCAGGGGCTTGTGATGTCAGTGGTGGCTTGTAGCTCTTGGGGCAGGAGCGTGCCGCCGTGTTCTGCAGCTTCTGGTGATGGCAGAGGTGGCTGAGTAGGTGCTGGGGCAGAAGCAGGCAGCTGGCTTCTGCAGCTGCTTCTGTTGTCACTGATGACTGCGTAGCTGACAGAGCAGGAGTATGCAGCTGGCTTGCGCAGGTGCTTGTGATGACGTAGGTGGCTGAGTAGCTGTGAAGGCAGGAGCATGCAGCTGGCTTCCGCAGGTGCTTGTGATGTCATACGTGCTGGTGTAGGTGATAGGTTAGAAGGAGGCACTTGGCTTGGTCCTGGGCCTGCGAGGTCACATGTGGCTGAGTGGGTGATAGGGCGGGAGCATGCGCCCGGCTTGTGCAGCTGCTTGTGATGTCACTGTTGGCTCTGTGGCTCTTGGGGCAGGAGCAGGTGGCCGGCTCGTGCAGGTGCTTGTGACGTCACTTGATCCCAAGTAGGGTCTCGGGCCAGAGGTGGCCCCTGGTGTGTGCACCTCCTTGCGATGACCCTGGTGGCACCGTAGCTCCTAGGGTCGGAGCATGCAGCTGGCTTGTGCAGGCGCTTCTGGTGTCCCATGTAGCTGCGTAGGTGAGAGGGCTAGAGCAGGAGCGTTCCTTGTGCGGCTCATTGTGATGTCCCAGGTGCCTGCGGAGTTGATAGAGCAGGAGGAGGCAGCTGGCTTGTACATCTCCTTGTGATGTCACTGGTGGCCAAGGAGCTGATTGGGCACGAAGGGACGCCTGGCCGGTGAAGGTGCTTATGTTGTCACTGTTGGCTGAGGAGCTGACAGGGCAGGAGGAAGCAGCTGGCTTGTGCACCTGCTTGTGATGTCGCTGGGGGCTCTGTAGCACTTAGGGCAGGAGCGCGCAGCTGGCTTGTGTACGTGTTTATGATGTTGTAAGGGACGAGGCCCAGGTGACTGTACTGTGAGCCCAGGCAATGCCCTGAGAGGAGGCTCCAGAAGTAGCAAAGGCAGTCACGGGGAGGGGCCTGGTGTCAGTTCCCTTGACTGACTGGTGTCTCAGCCACTCCTGGAACTGGGGCGAGAGAAGGTTCCAGAAGTCCAGGGACTGGGGCCAATAACTAGGGGCACGTGCAAGCCTCTGGGGCGCTCTCTACACCGAAGACCCCCCCTTGCCAGATCTAGCGCTGGATCCAGGACTGGTGATCTCCCTCTCTCTCTCCCCCCCTCTCTCTCTCCCCCTCCCCCCTCCCCCCCCCCCTTTTCTCTTAAAGCTGCTAAGTAACACAAGGCCTACCTCAGCTCCTCATAAAGCCTAAGCGCATAACTTAGGTGGATACAATTATGAGAGAGTCAACGTTTACAGAATGTTTGTTCCATTAAAGTTGATGTTTATGTACGGACCTTGAGTGTTATGTCACTTTAATCCACACCGAGGGGATTTGCGAATGTTAGTCACTCTCCCCTTCTCGGAGGTGGGACGTGACTTACAAATTGTTGTCACGGACAGGATCCCCTCAGTGTTGGAAGGTCCTAAGGGATACTGACTCTTCACCCGGTGAGTGCGGGCGGGGAGAGCCGGGAAGTGACCTCTCAGCGATAAGCTGGGAGAGGTTTGAGCAGTGGCAAGCCATGGCTGCCCGGGAAATGCCGGTGCTTGACTGCTCCCCTGTTATTGAAAAGTTGAAGGAATATAGGGTGTGCCCTTCCCCACCAGGGATGGCATGGGCCCATATCAGTTGGCACGACCCGAAAGCTGTAGCAGATAAAATTACAACCCTTATGAAGGAACAAAAGGCGCGACCAGGAAAAGGGAAAGCCACGGTGTGTGCTGTGTTGGGAGCAGCACTAGTGGCAGGCCAGAAGGAGAGGCACCTGGTTAAACAAACTAATGATGAAATGGTTAAATCTTTGCAGGAACAAATAAAAACACTGCAGAGCCAACTAACCGCCGAACGTAATACCACTCAGCGACTCCACACGGTTCTGTCAGATGCGTTGTACCGAGAAAGAATTTTACGGTCCGAATTAGAGGAAGGGGGGCAAGAATCTCTGGATCGGACAGATCTTAATTCTGTTCTGGATAGTGTGCCGGTATTTATGAGCTTGGCACAGTTGGCCAAAAATCAGGGCCTAAGACCCTTGTACTCAACGAAGGAGCTAGAAATTGACCGAGAAATGTTTTACCCCGAGAATGAGGAAGTGGTGATGAGGCCAGTGATTAAGACAGAGACCGCCGATAATGGCCAAGGTGCGGGAGCCCCGCAAATTACTGTCTGGACGGTGCCGTACTCGGCAGCCGAAATGTCGAAAATCCAGGAAAAATATACCAGGTTAGCTCAAGAAACCGAGACAGAATATGTATGGAGAGTATCACTGACCGGTGGTGATCGAGTTCTGCTGTCGGAAGAGGAGGCCCAGGGGTACTGGGGGCCGGGGGTTTTCCTAACTACTGATGACCCAAGAGAGCCGTGGTCGTTAACTCAACGAACTGCTTATTGGGCAGGGGGTCTAGACCCCTTGGAAAGGGGAGATCCAGTATGCATCGAAACCCCAACTCTAAACCATTTGATCGAGAGTTTGCAGAAGGCTGCTTGTCTTCAGTTAATGCATGATAGGCGTTTAGTCCCTCAACAACCTTCCCCGATGCTATTAATTGCTAACCCTGATAGAATGACTCCCCTGATTCGGGGTCTGCCTGATTCTTTGAAACTATATGCAGTAGAACTACAAGACCGTTTGCGGGACGCGTTAGCCCCACGAGGAGGGAGACGGGCCCGAGGAGGAGGGCCCATGACTTGGGGAGAAGTAGCCCAAGAGTTAACAAAGTATGGTAGGAGGATGGGGATCACTGGGGGAGCTACAAAATCAAAAACTGCTGTGCGAAGAGTGGAGCGGCAGGACAATCGCCCGCCCCGGCGGGCCTCAGGGGCAAAGAGAAACCTGTTGTGGGCTGGGGGAATCGAAAAGGGGATTCCCCGGGATTTAATGGACGGTATGCCTACTATGGCCTTAGAAAAGCTCATTCGAGCGTGGAAAGACAAAAGGAAGGTGCCCCCCAAAATTGAACAGCCCGCTCGAGAGACTATGAGGACAGAACCCCGATATGACGACATGACGGAAATTGCCTCCAAGGCACCTACCGCCCCTGAAAAGGATTTGATGGATCTTGGGACGGGAAACTGGATGCGCCGTCCCCAGTAAGTGAGCCGGGGGATGGCCAGTGGGTCCATTTAAGAAGGCTCACGGAAAATAGTAAGGGAGATAATACTGTGAGAGGTTTGAAGTCGTGGTTCAGCTGTTTACCCAAACCCCAATCGATCCAATCGGATAACGGAAGCCACTTTACTGCCGGGGTGGTTCAAGAGTGGGCACGAGGCGAAAGGATCCAGTGGATCTGTCACACCCCATACTACCCCCAGGCGAATGGCATGGCTGAATGCACCAATGGGCTCTTGCAGCAGGCCCTGAAACCTCACGAACCTGGGTGGGCACAGCGGGTGTCAGATGCGGGATATAAAGTTAATAGCCGCTGGGGAATTAATGGGTGCCCATGACCTACTGCGTTTCGTCCCAAGCCTCCGTCCATACTCCCCGGGAAAAAGGAGGCTAAGGACCCTGCGAACCCGCTCCATTATCCGGGACAACCTGTTCTGGTGGACCTACCAACGGTGGTAGCGGTGCCTCTAACCTTAAAAAAACCCGCTCAATCTTTACACTTGGGTGGCCACCGACGCACATGGGAAGGATCACCGAATCCATACCCGACGGATTGTCCCATCCTATTAATCATTGTTCGTCTTTATGGATATATTTTGCAGGTTGTCAGAAGCCCACCGTGGGACTTGTGTTTTTGGTGTTGAGTGGGTCATTCTTTGCATTGTTTGTCTGATTTTATTAAGCCTGTTTTGTTTCTTTACTAGAGAAAGGTGGGGGGGGGAAAGTTTATATCCTTACTTTGTGGATGTATAATCTTGTCTCGGTCAACCGGGAATTTGGATAGCCAACCCAACTTGGCATGGGAGCTGATTACTGGTTTTAGCTGAATCTGGAATCGAAGAGACCAAGGTCTTTGTGTGGACCTCCCCACGTCCGCGTCAGCGGGCTTCAAATTTGCCATTATTTGGCTAAATTTCTCACAAATTCTAAATGCGAAGGTAGAAATGTTAAACCAAAAGTGCATTCGAAATACACACAGGAAGGGAAAATGTTTGTGGGGAGCTGACTCACCCCCATTCCAAGAGTATAGCGGGACAACTTGGTACGGACCCTCTCCAGTGGCCTGTCTATTTCCGGTTAACGCGACCTGGAGAGACCTATGCAATGCTACCTGTTGGAAGCAACAGCTCTGTCAGGGGACTACAAATGCTGCCCTCGCAGCCCAAAAGAATTGGACATGGTGTCCCCGGGAAGCGAAGATCCCTTGCAATCTTGTGCTGAATTGGACGTGGTGTCCCCGGGAAGTGGAGATCCCCTGTAATCTAGTACGTTGGTGGGATCCCCCCACTTCACGGTGAACCCCTACGCCACGAATATAATGTCCCGTTCTCCCCAGGTTGGTGTATTCAAATTCCTAACAAATGGGGTGGCTATACCCACCGTGATTGTTCTCGTTATGAATGTGCTTGGTCCCTTAAACATTTTTTGTCCAATCCAGATAATATAATTGACGCACAGGAAATAAATCCCCTACCCCATGAGAATACTATTCTAATGAGTTGTTCACGAATGATTAGTTGTGAATCGTTATCGTGGGACCCAATAGAAACATGGTATGTCCCAGAGTTGCGAACCTTTATTCGGGATATGTGTACTTGTTGGGGTTTTCCGGTACCGGGGTTTAAACCTGGAGATCCCATGTGTTATGGAAACATTGTCAATCGAGAAACCGCGTTACAATGCGGAGTTACGCTTACCCACAAAACAAAGTGGAATTTTGCGTGGGAAGGGGAAACCAAACTAACCGAACCCTATGACCCATCAACATGCTCCACTGCTAAATATCCAGCCCCCCAGGGTGCCTTCTGGGCGTGTTCAGGTGGGAAGACGTACTCACACCTGCATGTGCACGAAATGGCGGGTCTACGCTGTACCGTTGGGATTCCATCAATGTGCCCCTCCAGAACATTTGACTTTATTGACCCCAAATATAACCGGAGGAAATGGGATGTTCAAACACCTCAGGCTGCACCCGAGTGGGTAAGAGGGGTCCGAGCACCCGATTATTATACCCGGGCAAGGAAAGCAGCCCTTGCATTCGAGGCCCATTTGGCCCCAGGTGTGCTTCTACAAAGGCACCAGTTTGTATTGGAAAAGTTGACCTGGCAGGTACATATTTTGAGTAATTGGACTGCACGTGCTTTTGGAGAACTGAATTTGCAGGTTCAACAGGTGTTGAAGATGGCCTTGCAGAACCGTCTAGCCCTGGACATGCTATTAGTCAAAGAACAAGGTGTATGTGGAGTGCTGAACCATACAGCTGGAGAATGCTGCGTTACCATACACAATGCCACGACCACGATCGAGGAAGCACGTCAGAGGATGCAGGAAATCACAGACGAGATGGGAGGCTTGTTCCAGTCAATGTTATCGAATGAATGGAAGGTGGATTGGAACCCTGCCTCGTGGATTTCAACTTTGCTCAAAAAACTTGGACTTGCGGGATGGTGGGATTGCATAGTGGAAGCTTTAGTGATACTTTTGTTAATATTAATCGGTCTAGCTATCGGCTTTGCCATAATAAGGTGCCTGATTAGCCGCTTACTCGCTTCTCTCTCTCCTTCTATACGGTATGTTCAGATCACCACTGTTGAAGAGGACCTTGGAGTGTTTGAGCCACGGGGTGGTGTAAGGGACGAGGCGCCGGTGACTGTACTGTGAGCCCAGACAGTGCCCCAGGAGAAGGCTCCAGAGGTAACAAAAGGCAGTCACGGGGAGGGGCCTGGTGTCACTTCCCTTGACTGACTGGTGTCACAACCACTCCTGGAACTGGGTCGAGAGAAGGTTCCAGAAGTCCAGGGACGGGGCCAATAACTAGGGGCACGTGCGAGCCTCTGGGGGCGCTCTCTACACCGAAGACCCCCGTTGGCAGGTCCAACGCTGGATCCAGGACTGGTGATCTCCCTACATCTCTCCCTCTCTAGCTCTCTCTCCCCTCTTCTAGCTCTCTCCCTCTCTCTCTTTGTCTTTTCTCTTAAAGCTGCTAAGTAACCGAAGGCCTACCTCAACTTCTCATACAGCCGCATAGCTTAGGTGGACATAATTGTAAGAGGGCCAACGTTTACAAAATGTTTGTCCCATTAAAGTTGATGTTTATGTACAGACCTTGAGTGCTATCTGACCTTAATCCACACCGAGGGGATTTGCGAATCTTAGTCACTCTCCCCTTCTCGGGGGTGGGACATGACAGCTGTCCAAAGCGCCTGAGTAGGTCACAGGGCAGGAATATGCCACTATCTTCTCCAGCAGCTTGCGATGTGACTGATGGCTCATGAGGTGATAGGACGGAAGCACGGACGTGATTTCTTAAAGTTCCTGGAAGGGCACGTGTTGGCTGCGTAGCCCCTAGGTGCGGAGCAGGAGAGCGGCATGTGCAGCTGCTTGTGATGTCCCATGCGCCTGAGGAGGTGACAGGGCGGAAGCGGGCCCCGCTGGGTTGTGCGGGTGCTTGCGAGGTCACCTGATGGCAAGTAGGTGATAGGGCAGGAGGAGGCCCCTGGCTTGCGCAGCTGCTTGTGCTGTCAGGGGTAGCTCTGTAGCTGTTAGGGCAGGAGCAAGGCGCTGGCCTGTGCAGGTGTTTGTGATGTCACTTGTACATGAGTAGGTGCTAGGGCAGGAGCAGGCCCCTGGCTTGTGCAGGTGCATGTGATGTCACTGGTGATTCGTTGGGTGTTAGGGCGGAAGCAGGCCCCTGGCCTGCGACGGGGCTTTTGAGGTAACTGTTGTCCGAGTATCTGATTGCGTCTGAAAGGAGAGCTGGCTTGCGCAGGTGCTTGTGACGCGCTATGTGTTTGAGTGCTCAGAGGGCGGGATGAAGCTCCTGGCTTCTTCAGGTGCATGGGATGTCCCAGGTGGATGAGTGGGTGATAGGGTGGAAGGAGGCCGTGGGGGTCTTCATGTGCTTCGGATGTCACACGTACCCGAGTAGGTGATAGGGCAGGAGAAGGACCTGGCTTGTGCAGGGGCTTGTGATGTCAGTGGTGGCTTGTAGCTCTTGGGGCAGGAGCGTGCCGCCGTGTTCTGCAGCTTCTGGTGATGGCAGAGGTGGCTGAGTAGGTGCTGGGGCAGAAGCAGGCAGCTGGCTTCTGCAGCTGCTTCTGTTGTCACTGATGACTGCGTAGCTGACAGAGCAGGAGTATGCAGCTGGCTTGCGCAGGTGCTTGTGATGACGTAGGTGGCTGAGTAGCTGTGAAGGCAGGAGCATGCAGCTGGCTTCCGCAGGTGCTTGTGATGTCATACGTGCTGGTGTAGGTGATAGGTTAGAAGGAGGCACTTGGCTTGGTCCTGGGCCTGCGAGGTCACATGTGGCTGAGTGGGTGATAGGGCGGGAGCATGCGCCCGGCTTGTGCAGCTGCTTGTGATGTCACTGTTGGCTCTGTGGCTCTTGGGGCAGGAGCAGGTGGCCGGCTCGTGCAGGTGCTTGTGACGTCACTTGATCCCAAGTAGGGTCTCGGGCCAGAGGTGGCCCCTGGTGTGTGCACCTCCTTGCGATGACCCTGGTGGCACCGTAGCTCCTAGGGTCGGAGCATGCAGCTGGCTTGTGCAGGCGCTTCTGGTGTCCCATGTAGCTGCGTAGGTGAGAGGGCTAGAGCAGGAGCGTTCCTTGTGCGGCTCATTGTGATGTCCCAGGTGCCTGCGGAGTTGATAGAGCAGGAGGAGGCAGCTGGCTTGTACATCTCCTTGTGATGTCACTGGTGGCCAAGGAGCTGATTGGGCACGAAGGGACGCCTGGCCGGTGAAGGTGCTTATGTTGTCACTGTTGGCTGAGGAGCTGACAGGGCAGGAGGAAGCAGCTGGCTTGTGCACCTGCTTGTGATGTCGCTGGGGGCTCTGTAGCACTTAGGGCAGGAGCGCGCAGCTGGCTTGTGTACGTGTTTATGATGTTGTAAGGGACGAGGCCCAGGTGACTGTACTGTGAGCCCAGGCAATGCCCTGAGAGGAGGCTCCAGAAGTAGCAAAGGCAGTCACGGGGAGGGGCCTGGTGTCAGTTCCCTTGACTGACTGGTGTCTCAGCCACTCCTGGAACTGGGGCGAGAGAAGGTTCCAGAAGTCCAGGGACTGGGGCCAATAACTAGGGGCACGTGCAAGCCTCTGGGGCGCTCTCTACACCGAAGACCCCCCCTTGCCAGATCTAGCGCTGGATCCAGGACTGGTGATCTCCCTCTCTCTCTCCCCCCCTCTCTCTCTCCCCCTCCCCCCTCCCCCCCCCCCTTTTCTCTTAAAGCTGCTAAGTAACACAAGGCCTACCTCAGCTCCTCATAAAGCCTAAGCGCATAACTTAGGTGGATACAATTATGAGAGAGTCAACGTTTACAGAATGTTTGTTCCATTAAAGTTGATGTTTATGTACGGACCTTGAGTGTTATGTCACTTTAATCCACACCGAGGGGATTTGCGAATGTTAGTCACTCTCCCCTTCTCGGAGGTGGGACGTGACTTACAAATTGTTGTCACGGACAGGATCCCCTCAGTGTTGGAAGGTCCTAAGGGATACTGACTCTTCACCCGGTGAGTGCGGGCGGGGAGAGCCGGGAAGTGACCTCTCAGCGATAAGCTGGGAGAGGTTTGAGCAGTGGCAAGCCATGGCTGCCCGGGAAATGCCGGTGCTTGACTGCTCCCCTGTTATTGAAAAGTTGAAGGAATATAGGGCGTGCCCTTCCCCACCAGGGATGGCATGGGCCCATATCAGTTGGCACGACCCGAAAGCTGTAGCAGATAAAATTACAACCCTTATGAAGGAACAAAAGGCGCGACCAGGAAAAGGGAAAGCCACGGTGTGTGCTGTGTTGGGAGCAGCACTAGTGGCAGGCCAGAAGGAGAGGCACCTGGTTAAACAAACTAATGATGAAATGGTTAAATCTTTGCAGGAACAAATAAAAACACTGCAGAGCCAACTAACCGCCGAACGTAATACCACTCAGCGACTCCACACGGCTCTGTCAGATGCGTTGTACCGAGAAAGAATTTTACGGTCCGAATTAGAGGAAGGGGGGCAAGAATCTCTGGATCGGACAGATCTTAATTCTGTTCTGGATAGTGTGCCGGTATTTATGAGCTTGGCACAGTTGGCCAAAAATCAGGGCCTAAGACCCTTGTACTCAACGAAGGAGCTAGAAATTGACCGAGAAATGTTTTACCCCGAGAATGAGGAAGTGGTGATGAGGCCAGTGATTAAGACAGAGACCGCCGATAATGGCCAAGGTGCGGGAGCCCCGCAAATTACTGTCTGGACGGTGCCGTACTCGGCAGCCGAAATGTCGAAAATCCAGGAAAAATATACCAGGTTAGCTCAAGAAACCGAGACAGAATATGTATGGAGAGTATCACTGACCGGTGGTGATCGAGTTCTGCTGTCGGAAGAGGAGGCCCAGGGGTACTGGGGGCCGGGGGTTTTCCTAACTACTGATGACCCAAGAGAGCCGTGGTCGTTAACTCAACGAACTGCTTATTGGGCAGGGGGTCTAGACCCCTTGGAAAGGGGAGATCCAGTATGCATCGAAACCCCAACTCTAAACCATTTGATCGAGAGTTTGCAGAAGGCTGCTTGTCTTCAGTTAATGCATGATAGGCGTTTAGTCCCTCAACAACCTTCCCCGATGCTATTAATTGCTAACCCTGATAGAATGACTCCCCTGATTCGGGGTCTGCCTGATTCTTTGAAACTATATGCAGTAGAACTACAAGACCGTTTGCGGGACGCGTTAGCCCCACGAGGAGGGAGACGGGCCCGAGGAGGAGGGCCCATGACTTGGGGAGAAGTAGCCCAAGAGTTAACAAAGTATGGTAGGAGGATGGGGATCACTGGGGGAGCTACAAAATCAAAAACTGCTGTGCGAAGAGTGGAGCGGCAGGACAATCGCCCGCCCCGGCGGGCCTCAGGGGCAAAGAGAAACCTGTTGTGGGCTGAGGGAATCGAAAAGGGGATTCCCCGGGATTTAATGGACGGTATGCCTACTATGGCCTTAGAAAAGCTCATTCGAGCGTGGAAAGACAAAAGGAAGGTGCCCCCCAAAATTGAACAGCCCGCTCGAGAGACTATGAGGACAGAACCCCGATATGACGACATGACGGAAATTGCCTCCAAGGCACCTACCGCCCCTGAAAAGGATTTGATGGATCTTGGGACGGGAAACTGGATGCGCCGTCCCCAGTAAGTGAGCCGGGGGATGGCCAGTGGGTCCATTTAAGAAGGCTCACGGAAAATAGTAAGGGAGATAATACTGTGAGAGGTTTGAAGTCGTGGTTCAGCTGTTTACCCAAACCCCAATCGATCCAATCGGATAACGGAAACCACTTTACTGCCGGGGTGGTTCAAGAGTGGGCACGAGGCGAAAGGATCCAGTGGATCTGTCACACCCCATACTACCCCCAGGCGAATGGCATGGCTGAATGCACCAATGGGCTCTTGCAGCAGGCCCTGAAACCTCACGAACCTGGGTCGGCACAGCGGGTGTCAGATGCGGGATATAAAGTTAATAGCTGCTGGGGAATTAATGGGTGCCCATGACCTACTGCGTTTCGTCCCAAGCCTCCGTCCATACTCCCCGGGAAAAAGGAGGCTAAGGACCCTGCGAACCCGCTCCATTATCCGGGACAACCTGTTCTGGTGGACCTACCAACGGTGGTAGCGGTGCCTCTAACCTTAAAAAAACCCGCTCAATCTTTACACTTGGGTGGCCACCGACGCACATGGGAAGGATCACCAAATCCATACCCGACGGATTGTCCCATCCTATTAATCATTGTTCGTCTTTATGGATATATTTTGCAGGTTGTCAGAAGCCCACCGTGGGACTTGTGTTTTTGGTGTTGAGTGGGTCATTCTTTGCATTGTTTGTCTGATTTTATTAAGCCTGTTTTGTTTCTTTACTAGAGAAAGGTGGGGGGGGGAAAGTTTATATCCTTACTTTGTGGATGTATAATCTTGTCTCGGTCAACCGGGAATTTGGATAGCCAACCCAACTTGGCATGGGAGCTGATTACTGGTTTTAGCTGAATCTGGAATCGAAGAGACCAAGGTCTTTGTGTGGACCTCCCCACGTCCGCGTCAGCGGGCTTCAAATTTGCCATTATTTGGCTAAATTTCTCACAAATTCTAAATGCGAAGGTAGAAATGTTAAACCAAAAGTGCATTCGAAATACACACAGGAAGGGAAAATGTTTGTGGGGAGCTGACTCACCCCCATTCCAAGAGTATAGCGGGACAACTTGGTACGGACCCTCTCCAGTGGCCTGTCTATTTCCGGTTAACGCGACCTGGAGAGACCTATGCAATGCTACCTGTTGGAAGCAACAGCTCTGTCAGGGGACTACAAATGCTGCCCTCGCAGCCCAAAAGAATTGGACATGGTGTCCCCGGGAAGCGAAGATCCCTTGCAATCTTGTGCTGAATTGGACGTGGTGTCCCCGGGAAGTGGAGATCCCCTGTAATCTAGTACGTTGGTGGGATCCCCCCACTTCACGGTGAACCCCTACGCCACGAATATAATGTCCCGTTCTCCCCAGGTTGGCGTATTCAAATTCCTAACAAATGGGGTGGCTATACCCACCGTGATTGTTCTCGTTATGAATGTGCTTGGTCCCTTAAACATTTTTTGTCCAATCCAGATAATATAATTGACGCACAGGAAATAAATCCCCTACCCCATGAGAATACTATTCTAATGAGTTGTTCACGAATGATTAGTTGTGAATCGTTATCGTGGGACCCAATAGAAACATGGTATGTCCCAGAGTTGCGAACCTTTATTCGGGATATGTGTACTTGTTGGGGTTTTCCGGTACCGGGGTTTAAACCTGGAGATCCCATGTGTTACGGAAACATTGTCAATCGAGAAACCGCGTTACAATGCGGAGTTACGCTTACCCACAAAACAAAGTGGAATTTTGCGTGGGAAGGGGAAACCAAACTAACCGAACCCTATGACCCATCAACATGCTCCACTGCTAAATATCCAGCCCCCCAGGGTGCCTTCTGGGCGTGTTCAGGTGGGAAGACGTACTCACACCTGCATGTGCACGAAATGGCGGGTCTACGCTGTACCGTTGGGATTCCATCAATGTGCCCCTCCAGAACATTTGACTTTATTGACCCCAAATATAACCGGAGGAAATGGGATGTTCAAACACCTCAGGCTGCACCCGAGTGGGTAAGAGGGGTCCGAGCACCCGATTATTATACCCGGGCAAGGAAAGCGGCCCTTGCATTCGAGGCCCATTTGGCCCCAGGTGTGCTTCTACAAAGGCACCAGTTTGTATTGGAAAAGTTGACCTGGCAGGTACATATTTTGAGTAATTGGACTGCACGTGCTTTTGGAGAACTGAATTTGCAGGTTCAACAGGTGTTGAAGATGGCCTTGCAGAACCGTCTAGCCCTGGACATGCTATTAGTCAAAGAACAAGGTGTATGTGGAGTGCTGAACCATACAGCTGGAGAATGCTGCGTTACCATACACAATGCCACGACCACGATCGAGGAAGCACGTCAGAGGATGCAGGAAATCACAGACGAGATGGGAGGCTTGTTCCAGTCAATGTTATCGAATGAATGGAAGGTGGATTGGAACCCTGCCTCGTGGATTTCAACTTTGCTCAAAAAACTTGGACTTGCGGGATGGTGGGATTGCATAGTGGAAGCTTTAGTGATACTTTTGTTAATATTAATCGGTCTAGCTATCGGCTTTGCCATAATAAGGTGCCTGATTAGCCGCTTACTCGCTTCTCTCTCTCCTTCTATACGGTATGTTCAGATCACCACTGTTGAAGAGGACCTTGGAGTGTTTGAGCCACGGGGTGGTGTAAGGGACGAGGCGCAGGTGACTGTACTGTGAGCCCAGACAGTGCCCCAGGAGAAGGCTCCAGAGGTAACAAAAGGCAGTCACGGGGAGGGGCCTGGTGTCACTTCCCTTGACTGACTGGTGTCACAACCACTCCTGGAACTGGGTCGAGAGAAGGTTCCAGAAGTCCAGGGACGGGGCCAATAACTAGGGGCACGTGCGAGCCTCTGGGGGCGCTCTCTACACCGAAGACCCCCGTTGGCAGGTCCAACGCTGGATCCAGGACTGGTGATCTCCCTACATCTCTCCCTCTCTAGCTCTCTCTCCCCTCTTCTAGCTCTCTCCCTCTCTCTCTTTGTCTTTTCTCTTAAAGCTGCTAAGTAACCGAAGGCCTACCTCAACTTCTCATACAGCCGCATAGCTTAGGTGGACATAATTGTAAGAGGGCCAACGTTTACAAAATGTTTGTCCCATTAAAGTTGATGTTTATGTACAGACCTTGAGTGCTATCTGACCTTAATCCACACCGAGGGGATTTGCGAATCTTAGTCACTCTCCCCTTCTCGGGGGTGGGACATGACAGCTGTCCAAAGCGCCTGAGTAGGTCATAGGGCAGGAATATGCCACTATCTTCTCCAGCAGCTTGCGATGTGACTGATGGCTCATGAGGTGATAGGACGGAAGCACGGACGTGATTTCTTAAAGTTCCTGGAAGGGCACGTGTTGGCTGCGTAGCCCCTAGGTGCGGAGCAGGAGAGCGGCATGTGCAGCTGCTTGTGATGTCCCATGCGCCTGAGGAGGTGACAGGGCGGAAGCGGGCCCCGCTGGGTTGTGCGGGTGCTTGCGAGGTCACCTGATGGCAAGTAGGCGATAGGGCAGGAGGAGGCCCCTGGCTTGCGCAGCTGCTTGTGCTGTCAGGGGTAGCTCTGTAGCTGTTAGGGCAGGAGCAAGGCGCTGGCCTGTGCAGGTGTTTGTGATGTCACTTGTACATGAGTAGGTGCTAGGGCAGGAGCAGGCCCCTGGCTTGTGCAGGTGCATGTGATGTCACTGGTGATTCGTTGGGTGTTAGGGCGGAAGCAGGCCCCTGGCCTGCGACGGGGCTTTTGAGGTAACTGTTGTCCGAGTATCTGATTGCGTCTGAAAGGAGAGCTGGCTTGCGCAGGTGCTTGTGACGCGCTATGTGTTTGAGTGCTCAGAGGGCGGGATGAAGCTCCTGGCTTCTTCAGGTGCATGGGATGTCCCAGGTGGATGAGTGGGTGATAGGGTGGAAGGAGGCCGTGGGGGTCTTCATGTGCTTCGGATGTCACACGTACCCGAGTAGGTGATAGGGCAGGAGAAGAACCTGGCTTGTGCAGGGGCTTGTGATGTCAGTGGTGGCTTGTAGCTCTTGGGGCAGGAGCGTGCCACCGTGTTCTGCAGCTTCTGGTGATGGCAGAGGTGGCTGAGTAGGTGCTGGGGCAGAAGCAGGCAGCTGGCTTCTGCAGCTGCTTCTGTTGTCACTGATGACTGCGTAGCTGACAGAGCAGGAGCATGCAGCTGGCTTGCGCAGGTGCTTCTGCATGATGATGATGAGCAGTAGAAGGAGGAGGAAGAGGGAACTAGAAGTAGAAGGAGGAGGTAGCATGAGAAAAGAACATTATAAGGAAGAGGAGGAAGAGGCAGGAGACACAATTATGATTAGGAGGTGGAGAAGGAGGAGGAGGAGCATGTATCAGGAGACAACAGCATGATCAGGTTGAGGAGGAGGACGAGGAAAAGACAGCGGATGAAGAGGGGGAGGAAGAAGAAGAGGAGGATGGGTCAGGAGACAACAGCAAGAAACAGTTGAGGAGTACAACAAGGAGCAGCAGGCAGCAGGAGAGAACACCAGGACAAGAAGGAGGAAGAGGAATAGGAGGAGGAGAAGGAGGAGGAAAGGAGAAGGAAGAGGAGTAGAATAATGCAGCAGGTGTCTAGAGCACAGCGAGGAAGAACTAGGACTCAGAGGAGGACGATGCGGAGGATAAGGAAGAGGAGTAGGAGGAGTAGGAGGAGTAGGAGGCATGAAGAGACAACAGGATGGGGAGGAGGAGGAGGCAGCAGGAGACAACAGCATGAGGGGGAGGAGGAGGAGGAAAAGGAGGAGGAGGAGGAGGCAGAAAAGAACAGCATGCCAAGGACGACAAGGAGAAGGAGGAGGAGTAGGAAGAAAGAGAAGGAGGCAGGAGAAGACAACAGAATGACGAGAAGGAAGAGGAGGTGCTGGAGAAGGGAGAGAGGAGGAGGAGGAGGCAATGTAGGATGAGGTGGCAGGACACAACCTTATGTTGAGGAGGAGGAAGAGGATGTGGAGGAGGAGAAGGAGGAGGAGGAAGTGACAGCAGGATACAACAGCATGATGATGATGATGTGGAGGAGGCAGCAGAGACAACAGCATGATGATGATGATGATGATGACGAGGAGGAGGAGGAGGAGAAAGAGAAGGAGGAGGTAGCAGGCAAAAGCAGCATTATGAGGAAGAGGAGGAAGAGGCAGGATAGAAAAGCATGAGGAGGCAGAGGAGGAGGAGGCAGAGAAGGTGGATGAGGAGGAGGAGGGGGAGGAGGAGGGAGAGGAGAAGGAGGACGAGGATGAGGAAGGAGGACACAGCAGTATGACAAGTAAGAGCAGTGGGCAGCAGGAGACAACAGCATGAGGAGGAGGAGGCAGAGGAAGACGAGAAGGAGGAGGAGGAAAAGTAGGAGGATGACAAGGCACCAGTAGACAACAGTCTGACAAGGAGGAGGAGTAATACAAGGATGAGGAGAGGAGGAATAAAAGGTAGCAGGAGAGAGCAGCATGAGGCAGAGGAGGAGGCAGCAGGAGACAACAGTATGGGGGGGAGGAGGAGGAGAATGAGGAGGAGGAGGAGAAGGAGGAAAAGGAGGAGGCATCAGGAGACGAGCATGATGAAGCGGAGGATGAAAAGGAGGAGGCAGGAGACAACAGCATGACGATGAGGAATAGAGAAGAGAGGAGGGGGAGAAGGAGGAACAGGAGGAGGAAGACAAGGAGAAGGAAGAGGAGGAGGAGGAGTAAAAGGAGGAGTAGGAGTAGGCAGAGGAGGACGAGGCAGTAGTAGATAAGAGAAGGATGTGGAGGGGACAGGAGAGACCAGCATGTCGAGGAAGAGGAGGAGTAGAAGGGGGACGATAATGAGGAGGAGGCAGTAGGAAACAAGAGCATGACGAGATGGAGGAGGCGGAGGAGGATGAGGAGGAATCAGGAGATAAGTGCATGACGAGAGGGATTAGGAGAAAGATGACTAGGAAGAGAGCAAGAAGGGGGAGGATGACGAGACAGAGGAGGATGAGGATGTGAAGGAGGATGAGGAGAAGAAGGAGAACTATGAGGAAGCAGCAGGAGACAGCTCCAGGGTGAAGAGAAGAATGAAGACTAGGAAGAGGAGGAGGAGGAATAAGAAGCAGCAGGACAGAACAGCTGGAGGCGGAGGAGGAGTAGGAGGAGGAGGAGGAGGAGGTGGAGGAGTAGTTGGCAACAGGAGTTAGCAGCCGGGGGTTCAAAAGAAGGAAGAGAGAGAGGATGAGGAGGAGGTAATAGTAGAAAACAGAAGGATGAAGAAGAGGTAGGAGGTAACCGTATGTCAATGCAGAGAAAGAGGAGGAGGAGCAGAAGGTAGAGGAGGAGGGGGAAATGAAGGAGCATAAGGAGGAGAAAGAAGAGAAGGAAAGGGAAGTATGAGGAGAAGGAGAAGGAAGAGAATGAGGTGGCAGCAGAAGACATGAGCACGAGGAGGAGGAGCAGGAGGAGGAGGAGAAGGAGGACAAGGAGGAGGAGGAGGAGGAAAAGGAAGAGGAGGAGGAGGAGAAGAAGATGGAGGAAGAGGAGGAGGAGGAAGAGAGAGCAGGAGACAATAGCATGAAGAGAAAGGGAAGGCAGAGGACGAGGAGGAAGAGAATGAGGAGGGGGATGCAGCAGGAGACAACAGCATGATGAGCAGGAGGAGGAGGAGGAGGAAAAGGAGGTCGTTGTGGAGGTGGAGGAGGACTCCAGGGAGGATGCACTAGCCAAAAGCATGGTGGGGAGCAGCAAGACATAACATGACTAGGTGGATGAAAGGGATGAATAGGATGAGAAGGAGGCAGCAGTAGAGAAACGCATGATGAGGAGGAGGAGGAGGAAGAAGTATGAGACAACAGCATGAGGAGGAGGAAGAGGAGGATGAGGACGAGGAGGAGGAGAAGGAGGAGGAAGAGACAGCAGGAGGAAATAGCGTGAAGAGAAGGGGAAGGCAGAGGACAAGGAGGAAGAGAAGGAGGAGGGGGATGCAGCAGGAGGCAACAGCAGGAGGAGGAGGAGGAGAAGTCAGCATGAGACAACAGCATAAGATGGGTGAGGAAGAAGAGGAGAAGGAAGGGGCAACAGGAGAAAACAGCATGACAGAGATGAGGAGGCGGAGGAAGGAGCAGGATAGAACCGCCTGATGAGCAGGAGGAGGAGGAGCAGAAAGAGGAGGAAGAAGAGAAGAAAGAAGAAATGGTGAAGGAAAAAAAAATAAGAGGAGTAGTAAGAGGAAGAAGAAGCGAAAGAACAAGAGGAGGGACGGGAAGATCAGGAGAACTAGTAATAAGATGAGGAAGAAAAGGAGGAAGGAGAGAGAACAGGAAGTAGAAGAAGAAGAGGAGGAGTAAGAGGAGGAAGATTAGGGGAAGGAAGAATAGGAAGAAGAGTATGAAGAGGAATATATAGCAGGGAGAAAAACGGGATGGGGATGAAGAGGAGGAAGAACAGGAAGAAGGAGAGGAGGAAGACGAGGAGGAGGAGGAAGAGTAGGATCAGGAAGAAACAGGAGGAGGAACTAGCTTAACATGAGGAGGAGGAGCTGGAGGGGACTGAAGAAGGGAAGGAGAAAGAGGACGAGGAGGAAGAGGAGAAGCAAAAAGAAAGAGACGGCGGAGGAACAGGAGCTGGAGAAAGAGGAAGAACATGAGGAGGAGGAACAGGAAGAAGGAAGAGAGGAGGAGGGTTTGTCAGAGGAGAAGAGGGAGGCGTAGAAGGAGTGGGAGGAGAATCATAAGGAAGAGAACGGTGAGGAAGAAGAAGAGGGAGGAGGATGACGAAGAGAAGGAAGAGGAGGACTAAGCACAGGAAGAGGAGCAGGATGAAGAGGAAGAGCAGGAGGAGGGGGAGTAAAAAGAGGAGGAGTAAAAGCAGGAGGAGGAGGAGGAGGGGAAGAACAAACAGGAGCAAAAAAAGAAGGAGGAGCAGGAGGAGGAAGAAGAAGAAGATTGGGGGAAGAAGAAGAGGAAGAAGAATAAATGATGGAGGATGAAGAGCTAGAGGAAGAATAGGAGAAGGAGGAAGAAGACCATGAGGAGAAGAAGAGGAGAAGGGGGAGGGGAAAAACCGGAGGCAGAAGAGGAGGAGGAGGAAAGACGAGGAGGAAGCAGAGGAGGAGGGGGAGAAAGACGAGAAGGAGGAGGAAAAAGGGGAGGAGGAGGCTGGGGAGGAGGAGGAGGAACTGGAGGAAAAGGAGGCAGCGCTAGGTGAACAGGAGGAGCAACAAGGCAAGGGGGGTGATATGAAACCGAAGAAGGAGGATTAACCAGAAAAGGAGGAGGAGAAGGACGAACATAATGAGGAAAATAAGAAAAGGAAGAAAAGCATGACGAGGAGGATGAGGAGGAAGAGCAGAAGAAAGGAGGACTAGGAGGAACGGGAGGATTAAGGAAGAAGCAGAACAAGAAGAGGATGAATGAATTAAAAGGAGCAGGAACTTGAGGAACCATTGGAGAAAGAGGGAAAGGAGGAGGAGAAGGAAGAGGAGGAATGACAGGAAGAGGAGGAGAAAGGAAGTAAGGGGGAAGAGGAGAAGGAGGCAACAGAGGAGGGAGAGGGGGAGGATGAAGAAAAGAAGGAACAGGAAGAACGGGAGGAAAAGGAGGAGCAGGAAGAACAGAAAGGGCAGGCAGAAGAAAAGGAATAAGACTAAGATCAGGGAGAGATGGAGGAGGAGGAACAGAAGGAAGAGGAAGAAAAGAAGGAAGCTGAGGAACAGAAGGATGAGGAGGAAGGAAAGGAGGAGGAAGAGCAGGAGGAGGTAGAGGACAAGGAGGAGGAGTAGGAACAGAAACAATATGAAGAAGTGGAGGAGAAGGCATACGGCAAAACAGGAGGAAGAGGAAGAGAAAACTTTCGCTTTTCATCTTTCTCCTCACCCTTGTCATGCTGTTCTCTCCTACTGCATCCTCCTCCTCCTCCTCCTCATGCTATTGTTCCCTGCTGCCTACTCCTTATCATCAGGCTATCTTGTGCTGCCGCCTCCTCCTCCTCCTCCTCCTGCTCTTCTCTCCTGCTGCCTCCCCCTCCTCCTCCATATCCTTCTCATCATGCTGTTGTTTCCTCCTGCCTCCTCCTCCGGTTCCTCATTGTCCTCCTCGTCCTAATCCTCCTCCTGCTCTTTTATCTCCTCTTCATCCTCATGCTCCTTGCTCCAGCTGCCTCCTCCTCTTTCACCTTTTCCTCATCCTCCTTGTCATGCTGTTGTCATCTGCTGTCCTCCCTCTCCTCTTTCTCCTCCTCCTCCTCCTTCTCGTGCTCTGGTCTCCTGCTACCTCCTCCTCCTCCTCCTCCTCTTCCAAGTCACACAGTTTTCCTCTGATACCTCTACCTCCTTGTCCTACTCCTCTTCTTCCTCCTCAAATTCCCCCTCATCTTCCTCCTCATGTTGTCTCCTGCTGCCTCCTCCTCCTTGTCCTCCTCATCGTCCTCCTCTTCCTCCTCCTCCTCATCATGTTCTTGTGTCTTGCTGCCTCCTTCTCCTTGTCCTATGTGGTCTCCTGATGCCTTCCTCTCCTCTGCTTCCACCTCCTTGTCATGCTCTTGCATTCTGCTTCCTCCTCCTCTTCCTCCTCCTCCTCCCCCTCCTCCTTCTATGTCGTTATGTTGTCTGCTACTGCTCCCTCGTCCTCCTCCTAATCCGCCTCCTCCTCATTCTCTTCCTCCTCCCCATGCTGTTGCCTCCTGCTTCCTCCTCCTCCTCCCCCTCCTCCTTCTATGTCGTTATGTTGTCTGCTACTGCTCCCTCATCCTCCTCCTAATCCGCCTCTTCCTCCTCCTTGTCCTCCTTGTCATGCTGTTCTCTCCTGCTTCCTCCTCCTCCTGCCCCTCCTTCTCTTCCTTCTCGTCTTGCTCTTGTCTCTTCCTGCCGCCTGTTCCTCCTCCTCCCCTCTACCTCCTCCTCCTCATGCTCTTTTCTACTGCTGCCTCCTCCTCCTCCTCATCATCATCATCATCATGTGGTTGTCTCCTGCTGCCTCCTCCTTCTCTTCTTCCACCTCCTCCTCCTCATCATCATCATGCAGTTCACTACTTGGGCCTCTTCATCCTCCTCATCTTCCTCCTCTTCCTCATTATGATGTTGACTCCTGCTCTCTCCTCCACTCCTCCTCCCCCTCCTCCTCCTTCTACTCCTCCTCATTCTCCTGCTCCTCTTCTTCCTCCTCCTCCTCTTCACCACTCTGTTCTCTTATTCTGCCTCTTCCTCCTCATTTTCATCCTCATCATCGTACTGCTGTCTACTGATGTCTCCTCCTCCTCTTCCTCCTCTTCCACCTACTGCTCCTCATCATGCTCTTTTCTCCTGCTCCCTGCTCCTCTTCCTCCTCGTTCTCCTTCTGTTTCTCCTCTTTTTCTTCCTACGCCTCATCATAATTTTGTCCCCTTCTTCTGCCTCCTCCTCCTCCTCCTCTTCCTCGTCATGTTGTTCTCTCCTGCGGCTTCCTCTTCCTCTTCCTCCTCCTCCTCATCATGCTGTTCTCTCTTAATGACTACTCCTCCTCTTCCTCCGCCTCCTTGCCATGCTGTTTTTCCCTGCTGCCTTCACCTCCTTATCTTCCTCCTCGTCATGACATTATATCCTGCTGCCAGACTCCTTCTTCTCCTCCACCACCCCCTCCTCGCAATGTTGTTGTCCCCTGCTCCCTTCTCCTCTTTCTCCTCCTCTTTCTCCACCTCCTCCTCCTTCTCCTCCTCCTGCTGCCTCCTCCTTCTGCTCTTCCTCCTCATCTTCCTCCTCCTCCTCACAAGCTGTTGTCTCTTGCTGCTTTCTCCTCCTCCTCCTCTTCATCATGTTGCGGTCGCCTGCTGCCTTCTCCTCCTCATTACGCTCCTCTCTCCTCCTGCCTCCACCGCCTCCTCATCATCATCATACTGCCCTCTTCTCTGCCTCCTTCTCCTCTTCCTTGTCCTCTTTTTGCTCCCACCATGCTGTTCTCTCCTGCAGCCTCCTCCTCCTCCTCCTCATGCGGTTGTCTCCTGCTGCCTCCTCATCTTTCTCCTCTTCCTCATCATGGTGCTTTCTTCCCCTCTATCCCAAACCTCATCTTCATTCTCCTCCTCCTCGCCATGCTAGTCTTTCCTCCGGTTTCCTCATCATCATCATGGTGTAGTCTCCTTCTGCCTACTGCCCTCCTCCTCCTCCTCCTTTTCCTCCTCCTCCTTGTTGTGCTTTTGTCTGCTGCTGCTTCCTCCTCACTTTCCCGCTGCAGCAGTTGGGGTCCAAGTTCCCCACTTAGGACTTGTAACGGCTTGATTTTAGAGACACTGCTCTGTGTGCTGTTGCGCTTCCCTGTTCTGTGACGGGGTCATCAACACCACCTGCTTGGCCGGGTGCCTGGGACCTTAAGTCTGCTAAGGGAGGGAGTAATTGGCCTGCAGGCCAGGAACCCTGAGGCTGGTAGGGGCAGCAAGAAGGAATGTGTTTGGTTTGTCTACTCAGTGCACAGGACCGTCAGGGTCTGATAATGAGGGAAAGGGAACAAATACGTGACCTGCTCGATCAGAGAGAATGGCTGCCTGCATCATAAAATGGCGTTAGTGATGCTAACTTACTTACCAGGGGATACTGGCCAGAGAAGGCAAAAGTGATAAGAAGCAATAGGAGGCAACAGCAGGAAACAGGACCAAAAAACAGGAAGAGGAGGCAGGAAGATGAGGAGGAGGAAGAGACAACATGAGGAAAGCGGAGACACCAGGAGGAGTGGGAGAAGGAGGCATCAAGAGACAACAGCATAATGAGCAGGAGGAGAAGGAGGAGGAGGCAGCAGGAGACAAGAGCATAATGAGGAGGAGGAAGAGGCAGAAAGAGACAAGAGCATGATGAGGGGGAGGAGGAAAAGAAGGAGACAGGAGACAATGGTATGAAGACGAGGAATAGAAAACAGAGGAGGAGGACGAGGAGGAGGAGGAAGCACAGGAGGAGAAGGAGAAGGAGGAGAAGGAGGAGAAGGAGGAGAAGGAGGAGAAGGAGGAGAAGGAGGAGGCAGTAGGAAACAAGAGCATGAAAAGAATGGAAAAGAGTAGTAGGAGGAAGAAGGGCAGGAGGACGCAGCAGGATAAAACAGCGTGACAAGGAGGATAAAGAAGAGGTGGCAGCAGGAGACAATAGCATGGCAAGGAAGAGGAGGAGGAGAAAGAGCATGAGGTAGAGGAGGCAACAGGAGAAAACAGCATAGAGAGGAGGCTGCGGCTGCGGCTGCGGCGGCGGCAGCTTCAGGAGACAGCAGCATGACAAGGTCTAGAAGGTGGAGGAGGAGAAAGAGGAGGAGGAGGAGGCAAAAGGAGACAACAGCATGACAAGGCGGAGGTTGAAAAGGAGGAAACAGGAGACAACAGCATGATCATGAGGAATAGAAAACAGGAGCCGGCGAAGGAGGAGGAGGAGGCGGCAGTAGAGACAAGACCATGCCAAGGAGGAGAAGGCACAGGAGGAGAAAAAGGAGGAGAAGGAGGCAGAAGGGGACAACTGCATGATGATGATGAGGAGGAGGAGGAGGAAGCCAAAAGAGACAACAGCATGAGGCAGAGGAGAAGGGGAAGGAGGAGAAGGAAGCTGCTGGAGACAACAGGATGATAAATTGGAGTGGGAGGAGGGGGAGGAGGAGGAGGAGGAGGAAGCTGCAGGAGAAAACAGGGATGAGGAGAATGAGAAGGAGGAAGAGAATGAGGAGGAATAGGAGGTAAGGCAAGAGGAGGGGAAGGAGGCAACAGGAGAGTACAGCTTGACTATGAAGCGTAGGACTAGGAGGAAGACAAGGAGGAGGATAAGAAGGCGAAGGAGGTGGAGAAAGAGGAGGAGGAGGAGGCAGCAGGAGTCAACAGCATGCCAAGGACGAGGAGGAAGACAAGGTGGAGGAGTAATAAGAGGCAGCAGGAGAGAACAGCATGAGGCAGAGGAGCAGGAGGAGGAAGACGCAGCAGGAAACAACAGCATGAGCGGGAGTAGGAGGAGGGTAAGGAAATGGAGGAGGAGAAGTACGACGAGGAGGAGGATGCAGGAGCCAAAAGCATGGCGAGCAGGAGCAGGCAGAGGAGTGGGATGAGGAGGCAGCAGGAGGCAATAGCAAAACCAGTTGGATGAGGGGGATGAAGAGGACGAGGAGGAGGAGGCAGCAGTAGAGAGCCACATGACGGGGAGGAGGAGGTAGCACGAGACAAGTGCATGACGAGGACGAGAAGGAGGTGGAGGAGGAAGAGGCAGCAGGAGAAAACAGCATGAGGAGAAGGAGAAGGCAAAGGAGGAGGAGGAAGAGGAAGAGGATGGGGAAGCAGCAGCAGACAATAGCATGACGATGAGGAGGAGGAGAAAGAGAAGGAAGTCATTGAAGTCAACATCATGAGGCAGAGGATAAGGACGAGGAGGAGGAGGAAGCTACAGGAGACAATAGCATAACGAAGTGGTGGGGGAAGAGGAGGAGGATGAGGCCAGAGATAAGAGCAGGATCTGGAGGCGATAGGAGGCACTAGAATGTGGTGGAAGTGGAGGAGGACGGGAGAAGGAGGAAGATAAGGAGGAGGAGGCAGCATGAGAGAACAGCATGACCAGGAGGAGGAGGAGGAGGAGGAGGAGGAGGAGAAGGAAATGGAGGAGGAGAAGGAGGAGGGGGAGGAGGATGCAGGAGCCAAAAGCATGATGATTACACGAGACAACAGCATGATGAATTGGAGGGGGAGGAGCAGGAGGAGGGGGAGGCGGAAGCAGCAGTACACAACAGAAGCAAGAGGAAGAGGCCGGAGGTAACAGCATGTCAAGGAAGAGGAAGAGGACAAGGAGATGGAATGAAGGAGGAGGAAATTGAGGATCAGGAGGAGGAGAAGGCAGCAGGAGGCATCATAAGTATAATGAGGAGGAAGTAGACTACAGCGTGATGAGGAAGACAAGGATGAGGATGAGGAGGAAAATGAGGTAAGAGGATGAGGAGGAGGCAGCAAGAAAGAACAACATGATGAAGTGAAGGGGAGAAGTGGGAGGAGGAGGAGGAGAAGAGGAGGAGGCCGTAGGAAACAATAGCATGATGGTCATGTGGGGGAGGAGGAGAATAAGGAGGAGGAAGAGGAGGTGGCAGCAGGAGACAACAGCATGACAAGGAGGAGATGGTGTAGGAGGAGGCAGGAGACAACAGCATGACAAGGAGGAAGAGAAAACAGAGGAGGTGGAGAAGGCAGCAGAGGAGGAGGAAGATGAGGAGGAGGAAGAGGAGGAGTATAAGGAGGAGTAGGAGTAGGAGGAAGAGGAAGGGGAGGAGTATAAAGAGGAGGAGGTGAAGGAGAAGCAGGCAGTAGGCAACAACAGCATGACGTGGAGGAGGCATAGGAGGAGGAAGAAGGGGAGGAGGAAGCAGAAGGATACAACAGCATGACAAGGAGGACCAGGAGAAGGAACAGGTGGCAGCAGGAGACAATAAGATAGGGAGGAGGAGGAGGAGGAGGAGGCAGGAGGAGACAACAGCATGATGAGGAGGAGCAGGAGGAGGAGGAGAAGGAAGTGGAGGAGCACAATGCAGTTGAGGATGCAGGGGCCAAAAGCATGGCGAGGAGGAGCAGAAGGAGAAGTAGGATGAGGAGACAGCAGGAGACAACAGCATGACTAGGTGGATGAGGGGGACGAAGAGGAGGAGGAGGAGAAGGCAGCAGTAGTGAAACACATTACGGGGAGAGGAGGAAGAGACAAAGGTAGAATAGGACAACTTCATGACGACGAGGAGAAGGAGGAGGAGGAGGAAAAGACAGCAGGAGACAGTAGCGTAAAGAGAAAGAGAAGGCAGAGGAGGAGGAGAAAGAATAGGAGTCTGGGGAGGCAGCAGGACAGAACACAAAGAGAATGGTGAGGGGGAGGAGAAGAAGGAGGAGGAAGCCATAGGAGACAACAGCATGAGACAGAGAAGGAGAAGGAGGACGACGAAGCCGCAGGAGACAACAGCATGAAGTGGATGAGCGGGAGGAGTAAGAGGAGCAGAAGAAGGAGAAGGAGGAGGACCAGGTGGAGGAGAGAATAGCATGGCGAGAAGGAGAAGATGGCAAGAAGGAGAAGATGGACAAGACAGAGAAAGAGGAGGAGGGGAGGGGGCTGCAGAGACAACTGCATGAGGAGGAGGAGGAGGAGGAGGAAGCCGTAGGAGAGAACAGCATGATGCAGACAAGAAGGAGAAGGTGGTGGAGGAAGTTGCAGGAGACAACAGGATCACAAAGTGGAGGAGGAGGAGGGGGAGGGGAAGGAGGAGGAGGAGGAGGAGGAAGATGAGGAAGAGGTGGAGAAGAAGGAGGAGGATGAGGAGGAGGACAAGGAAGAGGAAGAGGAAAGTCGGAGGAAAAGGATGCATCAGAACACAACAGAATGACAAGGATGAGAAGGCATAGGAGGATAAAGAGGAGGAGGAGGAAGCAGCAGGAGTCAACAACATGACGAGGAGGAGGAAGTAAAGGAGGAGGCAGGAGACAATAGCATGATGACGAGGAACAGAAAACAGAGGAGGAGGAGAACGAGGAAGACTAGGTGGACGAGGAGGAGGAGAAAGATGAGGCATATAAAGAGGAGGAGGAGGAGGAGGAGGAGGAGGAGGAGGCAGCAGGGTACATCATGAGAAAGAGGAGAAGGAAGAGAAGGAAGACGTGGCAGCAGGAGTCAACAACATGACAAGGAGGAGGAGGAGGTGGAGGTGGAGGAGGAAGAGCATGAGATGGAGGAAGCAGCATGAGACAACAGCATAGGCAAGAGGAGGAGGAGGAGGCGGCCGTATGAGACAATAGCATGAGATGGAGGAGATGGTGTAGAAGGAAGAAGCGGAGGAGGAGGCCGCAGGATACAACATCATTACAAAGGGGCAGAGGAAAGAAGGAATGGGTGGCAGCAGGAGACAATTGCATGACAGGGAGGAGGAGCTGGAGGTGCAGGAGGAAGAGCATGAGATGGATAAGGCAGGAGGAGACAGCAGCGTAGGCAGGAGAAGGAGGAGGAGGAGGAGGAGGAGGAGGAAGAGACGAAGAAATGAAGAGACAACAGCATGAGGGGGAGGAGGAGGAGCAAAAGGAGGATGAAGAGGAGGCAGAAAAGAACAGCATGACGAGGATGACAAAGAGAAGGAGGAGGAATAGGAAGACAGAGGAGAAGGCAGGAGGACAATACAGAATGACGAGAAGAGGAGGAGGTAGAGGAGGAGGCAATGTAGGATGAGGCAGCAGGACACAACCTTATGTTGAGGAGGAGGAAGAGGATGTGCAGGAGGAGAAGGAGGAGGAGGAAGTGACAGCAGGATACAACTGTATGATGGTGATGATGCGGAGCAGGCAGCAGGAGACAACAGCGTGACGAGGAGGAGGAGGAGGCGGAGGAGGAGGAGGATGAAAAAGGAGACAACAGTATGAAAATTTTCTGAAGGAGGTGTAAGAGAAGGATGAAGTTGGGGTAGAAGGAGTCAACAGCGTGACAAAGAGGAGGAGCAGGTGGCAGCAAGGGACAGTACCATGTCGAGGGTGAGGAGGAGGACGAGGCAGCACTAGACGAAATCATGATGAGGATGATGAGGAGAAGGAGGAGGAGCAGGAAGAGAAGGAAGAGGAGGAGGAAAATGAGTTGGATAAGGAGGGGGAGTTGAAGGAGGAGGAAGAAGGGATTATAAAAGAAATAAGGAGGAGGAGGACAAGGAGAAGAAGGAGGTAGGAGACAGAAGCATGACTTAGAAGGAGGAGGAGGAGGAAGAGGAGGAGAAAGAGAAGGAGGAGGTAGCAGGAGAAAACAGCATTATGAGGAAGAGGAGGAAGAGGCAGGAGAGAAAAGCATGAGAAGGCGGAGGGGGAGGAGGAGGTGGAATAGGAGGAGGAGGGGTAGAAGGAGAAGGCAGAGGAGGAGAAGGTGTCAGGAGAGAACAGCGTGACAAGCGTGACAAGGAGAAGAAAGAGGAGTAGTAGGAGGAAGCAGGACACAGCAGTATGACGATGAAGAGAAGGAGAAAGCAGGAGGAGACAACAGCATGATGCTGATGATGCGGAGGAAGCAGCCGAAAAGAATAGTACGGCGAGGAGGAGAAGTAGGAGCAGGAGACAGAGGAGGATGAGGAAGAGAGAGGAGACAACAGCATCATGAGGAAGAAGAGGAGGAGGTGGGAGTAGAGGAGGAGCAAGAGGAGGAGAAGGTAGCAGGGGACAACAGCATGACAAAGAGAAGGAAGAGGAGGAGGCAACAGGAGGGAATCGATGATACAGGAGGAGGAGGAGGAGAGAGGAGGCAAGAGGACGGAATCGATGATACAGGAGGAGGAGGAGGAGAGAGGAGGAGAAAGCAACAGGAGGCCACTGGAATTCAGGAGGAGGAGGAGGAGGAGGAGCAGTCGACAGAAGGAAACAGGAGGTAAGACAAGGAGTACAAGATGGAGAAGAAGAAGGAGGCAACAGAAGGAGAAGAAGGAGAGATTAGGGAACAGGAGGAAGAGGCAAGACGAGGCAACAGGAGACAATAGGAGGCAACAAGAGGCAAGAGGAGCAGAAGGACAGAGGAGGCAAGAGAAGGTGGAGGCCAAATGAGGCAAGAGGAGGAGAAGAAGGCAACAGGAGGACCAGGAGGAAACAGGAGGAGGAGGAGGAAGAACTGGAAGAGGGAAAGGAGGTGTAAAAGGAGAAAGAACCTGAGTAGGAGGAAGAAGAGGAGGAAGAAACTGAGGAGGAGGGGGAGGAAAGAAAAGGAGGAGAAAGGGGAGGAGGAACAGGAGGAAGAGGAGGAATAGAAGAGGAAGGAGGAGTATTTTGAGGAACCCAAAGATAAAGAGGAAAAGGAGGAGGAGAATGAACAGCAGGAAGAGGAAGAAGATGAGGAGGAGGAATGGGAGCAAAAAGGATGAGGAGATTAAGGAGAAACCGGAGGGAAAGTTGGAGGACGAAGAGAAGGCATAGGAGGAAGAGGAGGAGCAGGCAGATCATGGAGAGGAAGGCACAGGAAGAAGAAGAAGAAGGAAACAGGATGAGGAGGGTGAGAAGAAAGAGGAAGAGGAAGGAAGAGGAAGAGGAAGAGGAGGAAGAGGAAGAGGATGAGGAGGAAGAGGAAGAAGAGGAAAAAAGGGAAGAAGGTTGAGGAAAAAGCATTGGAAGAAGCGGAGGAGGAGGAAGAGTAGGAAAATGAGGAGAAAAAGCAACAGGGTAAGGAAGAACAGGAGGTGGAGGAAGAGGAACAGGAAGAACATCAGGAGGAGGAGGCATAATAGGAGAATGAGGAGGAAGAAGAAGAGGAAGAAGAACCAGAGGAGGAAGACCAGAAGGAAGACAAAGAGTTGGTAGCAGTGGAAGAAGAGGAGGAAGAAGAGGAGAAAGAAGACAACAGAGGAGAATGGGGAGGAACAGGAGGAGGAGGAAATCAGAAGGAGGAGGAAACAGAGAAGGAATAGCAGTAAGAGAAGGAGTAAGAAGAGGATGAGGAAACAGAGGAAGAAGAAGAACATGAGGAGGAGGGGGAAGAGGAGAAGGAAAAGGAGGGACAGGAGGACAAGAAGAAGAGGCAGAGGAGGAGGAGGAGGAAAAGGAGGAGGAGGAGAAAGAAGAAGGAGAGGAGAAGAAGAAGAAAAAATGAGATCGGAGGCAGAATAGGAGGTGTAGAAGGAGGAAGAAAAAGGCGACAAGGTGGTGGAGGAGGATCAGAAGAACAGGCGGAAGAGTAGTTGGAGGAAAAGGATGTGCAGGGAGAGAAAGAGGAGGAGGAAAATAAAAGAAGAGGAACAAGAAGAATGAAGAGGAGAAGGAGGAGGAAGAAGAGAAAGAGGAAGAACTGGAGGTGGAAAAACGTAAAAAGAGGAGTAGTAAGAGGAAGAAGAACAGAACAAGAGGCGGGAGAGGAAGAGCAGGAGAACGAGTAGTAACATAAGGAAGAAACGGAGGAAGGGTGGAGAAGAGGAAGAATGTGAAGAAGAAGAAGAAGAATGTGAAGAAGAAGAAGAATGTGAAGAAGAAGAATGTGAAGAAGAAGAAGAAGAAGAATGTGAAGAAGAAGAAGAATGTGAAGAAGAATGTGAAGAAGAAGAAGGTGAAGAAGAAGAAGGTGAAGAAGAAGAAGAAGGTGAAGAAGAAGGTGAAGAAGGTGAAGAAGAAGAAGGTGAAGAAGAAGAAGAAGAAGGTGAAGAAGAAGAAGAAGGTGAAGAAGAAGAAGAAGGTGAAGAAGAATGAAGAAGAAGAAGAATGAAGAAGAATGAAGAAGAATGAAGAAGAATGAAGAAGAATGAAGAAGAATGAAGAATGAAGAACAAGAAGAAGAAGAAGAATGAAGAAGAAGAAGAAGAAGAAGAAGAAGAAGAAGAAGAAGAAGAAGAAGAAGAAGAAGAAGAGGAGAGTAATATATCGGAGGGTGAAAAACAGGATGGGGAGCAGGAGGAGAAGGAAGAACAAGAAGAAGGAGAGGAGGAAGACGAGGAGGAGGAGGAAGAGAAGGATCAGGAAGAAACAGGAGGAGTAACTAGCATAGCACGAGGAGGAGGAGTTGGAGGGAACTGAAGAAGGGAAGGAGAAAGAGGATGAGGAGGAAGAGGACAAGCAAAAAGAAAGAGATAGAGGAGGAACAGAAACAGGAAGTAGGGGAGGAAGAAGACTAGAAGGAGGAGGAAGAGGAGGAAAAAGGGGAGGAGGAGGATGGGGAGAAGGAACTGGAGGAAAAGGAGGCAGCGCTAGGTGAACAGGAGGAGCAACAAGGCAAGGGGGGTGATATGAAACCGAAGAAGGAGGATTAACCAGAAAAGGAGGAGGAGAAGGACGAACATAATGAGGAAAATAAGAAAAGGAAGAAAAGCATGACGAGGAGGATGAGGAGGAAGAGCAGAAGAAAGGAGGACTAGGAGGAACGGGAGGATTAAGGAAGAGGCAGAACAAGAACAGGATGAATAAATTAAATGGAGCAGGAACTTGAGGAACCATAGGAGAAAGCGGGAAAGGAGGAGGAGAAGGAAGAGGAGGAATGACAGGAAGAGGAGGAGAAAGGAAGTAAGGAGGAAGAGGAGGAGCAGGCAACAGAGGAGGGAGAGGGGGAGGATGAAGAAAAGAAGGAACAGGAGGAAAAGGAGGAGCAGGAAGAAGAGAAAGAACAGGCAGAAGAAAAGGAATAAGAATAAGAGCAGGGAGAGATGGAGGAGGAGGAGCAGAATGAAGAGGAAGAAAAGAAGGAAGATGAGGAACAGAAGGATGAGGAGGAAGGAAAGGAGGAGGAAGAGCAGGAGGAGGTAGAGGACAAGGAGGAGGAGGAACAACAGAAATCCTCCTTGTCATGCTGTTGTCTCCTGCTGCCTCCTCCTTATCGTCATGCTACCTCGTGCTGCCGCCTCCTCCTCCTCCTCCTCGTCAGGCTCTTCTCTCCTGTTGCCTCCTCCTCCTCCTCCACACCCTCCTCATCAAGCTGTTGTTTCCTCCTCCCTTCCCCAGCTCCTCCTTGCCTTCCTCGTCCTAATCCTCCTCATACTCTTTTATGTCCTCTGCAGCCTCATGCTGTTGTCTGCAGCTGCCTCCTCGTCCTCCTCCTTTTCTTCATCCTCCTTGTCATGCTGCTGTCATCTGCTGTCTCGTCCCTCTCCTCCTTCTACTCCTCCTCCTCCTTGTCATGCTGTCATCTCCTGCTGCCTCCTCCTCCTCCTCCTCCTCCTCTTCCTCATCACGCAGTTATCCTCTGCTACCTCTACCTCCTTGTCCCACTCCTCCTCTTCCTCCGCCAATTCCTCTTCCTCCTCCTCCTCCTCCTGTTTTCTCCTACTGCCTCCTCCTCTTCATCAAGCAGTTTTCGTTCTCCTTAAGCTCCTCCTCATCGCGTTATTTCCTGCTGCCTCCTCCTCATCCTCCTCATCATCATCATGCTGTTCTCTCTTGCTGCTTTCTCCTCCTCCTCCTTGCCCTGCTCTTTCCATCTGCTGCCTTCTCCTCTTCATCCTCATCCTCCTGCTCTTCCTCTTCATTTTCCTCATCCTCCTCATCATGCTGTTGTCTCTTACTGCTTTCTCCTCCTCTACATCCTCTCCAGCTGCTTTCTCCTGCTGCCTCCTCTTCCTACTCCTCTCCTCCTCATCCTCGTCTTCCTCCTCATCATGCTCTTGCATCTTGCTGCCTCCTTCTCCTTGTCCTATGTGGTCTCCTGATGCCTCCCTCTCCTCTGCCTCCACCTCCTGGTCATGCTGTTGCACCCTGATTCCTCCTCCTCTTCCTCCTCCACCTTCCATGTGGTTACGTTCTCTGCTGCTTCTGCCTCCTCCTCCTCCTCCTAATCCTCCTCCTTCTCCTCCTTCTCCTCCTTGTCATGCTCTTCTCTCCTGCTTCCTCCTCCCTCTCCTCCGTTCTCCTCCTCTTCAGGCTGTGTTCTCCTGCTGCCTCCTCTTCCTCCTCTTTGTCATGATTTTGTCTCCTGCTGTCTTCTCCTCCTCTTCCTCCTCCTCCTCCTCTTCCTCCACCTGCTCCTCCTCCTTATCCTCATCCTCCTCCCTCTAATGCTTTGTCTCCTGCTTTTTCCTCTTCCTTTGCATTCTCCGCCGCTTCCTTTTCCTCCTCTTCCTCATCATTTTCTTTTTCCAAATGTTTCCTCTGCCTCTTACTCCTCCTCCTCCTCATTCTTCTCATGCTGTTCTCTCCTGCTGCCTTCTCATTCCTCCTTCTCCTCCTCCTCCGACTCCTGCTCTTTCTTCTATTCCTTCTTTTCCTCGTCAAGCTATTGTCACCCGCTGCCTCCTCCTCCTCCTCCTCATCTTCATCATGCTTTTCTCTCCTGCTGCTTCCTTCTCCTCCTCTTTTTCTTCCTCCTTGTACTCCTCCTCTTCTTCCTCCTCTTCTTCATCCTCTCGTCTTGTTCTCTTCTGCTTCCTCCCACTTGCCCTGCTGTTTGCTCCTGCTGCCTTCTCCTATTAATCCTCCTCCTCCGCCGCCTCGTCCTCCACCTCTTCCTCATCCTCCTTATGCTGTTGACTCCTGCTGTCTCCTGCTTCTCCTCCACTTCTTCTTCAACTTTTTGTCTTATCGGCATCCTCCTCTTCTTCCTTGCCTTCCTCCTCCTTCTCCTAATCCTCCTCTTCCTCCTTCTCATACACTGTTCTCCTGCTGTGTCCGCCTTCCTCCGCCTTGCCATTCTGTCATCTCCTGCTGCCCCTCCTCCTCCTCATACTGTTGTCTCCTGCTGCCTCCTCACTATCATCATCATCACTATCATGGTTTAGTCTTCTTCTCCCTCCTGGCTTCCTCCTCCTTCTTGTCCTCGTCCTCCTTGTCACGCTTTTGTCTGCTGCTGCTTCCTCCTCCTCTTCTCCTCCTCCTCCTCCTCACGCTGTTCTCTCCTGCTACTGCCTTTTCCTCCTCTTCTTCTTCCGTATCATGCTTCTTTCTCCTCCTGCCTCCTGCTCCCTTCCTCTTGCTCTTTCACCACCTCCTCATCATGCTTTAATATTGCTGCCTCCTCCTTCTCCTCTTCCTTGTCATGCTCTTGTTCCCTGCTGCCTCCTCCTCCTTCTTACACTGTTCTCTCCTCCTGCTTATTTCTCCTCCTCCTCCTCCTCCTCCTCCTCCTCCTCCTCCTTTCCTCCTCTACTTTAGCCTCTTCCTCCTCCTCGTCTTCCTCCTCTTCCTCATCATGATGTTTCCTACTCTCTCCTCCAGTCCTCCTCCTCCTCCTCCTTCTACTCCTCCTCATTCTCCTGCTCCTGCTCCTCTTCTTCCACCTCCTTTTCATCATTCTCTTCTCCTATTCTGCCTCTTCCTCCTCATTTTCCTCATCATCATCATCGTACTGCTGTATACTGCTGTCCTTGTGTCCTACTTACCCTACTCTTTCCTACTGCTGCCTTGTCCTCTTCCTCCTCTTCCTCCTCGTCCTCCTCTTCCTCCTACTTCTACTTTTCATGTTGTTGTCTCCTGCTGCCTCCTCGTCCTTGTGCTCCCCCTCGTTCTCATCCTTTTCTCACCTGCTGCCTACTTTTCACCATCCTGTTGTCTCCAGCTGCTTTCTCCTGCTGCCTCCTCTTCCTCCTCCTCTCCTTCTCCTCCTTGTCCTCCTCTTCCTCCTCCTCCTCATGCTCTCGTGTCTTGCTGCCTCCTTCTCCTTGTCCTATGTGGTGTCCTGATGCCTCCCTCTCCTCTGCTCCCACCTCCTTGTCATGCTCTTGCATTCTGCTTCCTCCTCCTCTTCCTCTTCCTCCTCGATCTATGTGGTTATGTTATCTGCTGCTGCTCCCCCTCCTAATTCTCCTCCTTCTCCTCCTCGTCCTCATTGTCATGCTGTTCTGCCCTACTTCCTCTTCCTCCTGCCTCTCTTCCTCTTCCTCCTCATCATGCTCTTGTCTCTTCCTGCCTCCTCTTCCTCCTCCTCCCCTCTACCTCCTCCTCCTCATGCTCTTTTCTACTGCTGCCTTCTCCTCCTCCTCATCGTCACACGGTTGTCTCCTAGTGCCTCCTCCAACTTTTCTTCCACCGCCTCCTCCTCCTCACCATCATCATGCAGTTCTCTACTTTGGCCGCTTCCTCCTCCTCATCTTCCTCCTCTTCCTCATCATGATGTTCTCTCCTGCTCTCTCCACCGCTCCTCATCCTCCTTCTCCTCCTCCCCCTTCATCCTTCTCCTGCTCTTCCTCCTCAGTTTCCTCATCCTCCTCATCATGCTGTTGTCTCTTACTGCTTTCTCCTCCTCTACATCCTCCTCCTCATGCTTTTGTCTTCTCTGCCTCCTCCTACTTGTCATCATCCTCCTTCTTCTTTTCCGCCTCCTCCTCATCATGATGTTGGCTCCTGAACCTTCTCCTCCTCCTCATGCTGCTGTTCTCTCCAGCTGCTTCCTCCTCCTCCTTCTCCTCCTCCTCCTCCTCCTTCTCCTCCTCGTCATGCTGCTTTCTCCTGCTGCCTCCTGCTCCTCCTCCTTCTCCTTCTTCTCCTCCGCCTCCTCATTATGCTTTTATCTCCTGCTGCTTCCTCCTCCTCTTCTCCTCCTGCGCCTTGTCACACTGTTATCTCCTCTTGCCTCCTTTTCCTCCTCTTCATTTTCCTCGTCATGTTCCTTTCTCCTGTTGCCTTCTCCCCTTCCTCCTCTTCCACTTCTTCCTCTTCCTCCTCATCCTCTATTTCCTGTTCTTCCTCCTCCTCCTCCTGCTCCTCATCCTCCTCCTCCTCCTCCCCCCTTGTACTCCGCCTTTTCATGTTGTTGTCTCCTGCTGCCTCCCCCTCCTCCTCCTCCTCTTCCTCCTCATCATGCTCGTCTCTGGCTGCCTCCTTCTCCTTGTCCTATGTGGTCTCCTGATTCCACCCTCTCATCTGCCTCCACCTCCTTGTCATGCTGCTGCAGCCTGCTTCTGCCGCCGCCGCCGCCTCCTCCTCCTCCTCCTCCTCCTCCTCCTCCTCCTCCTCCTCCTCCTCCTTCTATGTGGTTATGTTATCTGTAGCTGCTCCTACCTCCTCCTCCTCTTGCCTCTCCTCTTTCTTCCTCCTCTTCATGCTGTGTTCTCCTTCTGCCTCCTCCTCTTCCTCCTCCTCTTTGTCATGCTTTTTTGTCTTGCTCCTCCTTCTTCTCCCACTCCTCCTTCTTATCCTCATCTTCCTCCCTGTAATGCTTTTGTCTCCTGCTTCTTCCTCTTCCTTTCCCTGCTCTTCCTCGTGGTGCTCTTCTTCCAACTGTCTCCTCTGCCTCTAGCTCCTACTCCTCCCAATTCTTCTTATTCTGTTGTCTCCTGGTGCCTTCTCATTCCTCCTCCGACTCCTGCTCTTTCTCCTATTCCTTCTATTCCTCGTCATGCTATTGTCACCTGCTGCCTCCTCCTCAATATCTTCATCATGGCGCTGTCTCCTGCTGCCTCCTCCTCCTCCTAAGCGACGTGCTGTTCTTTTCTTATACGTCTTCCTCCTATTCCTCATCTTTCTATTCCTCTTCCTCATACCGTTGTTTCCTGATTTCTCCTCCTCCTCTAGCTCCTCCTCCTCCTTCTCCTCATACTGTTACTTCTCCTGCCTTGTTCTCCTCGACCTCCTCCTCATGCTGTTCTCTCTTGTTGCCTCCTCCTCCTCCTTCTCCTAGCCCTGCTCTTTGCTCCTGCTGCCATCTCCTTTAATCGTCCTCATCCCCCTCTGCCTCCTCCTCCTCCTCCTCCTCGCCATGCTGTTGTCTCCTGCTGCCTCCCCTCCCCCTACTCCTCATCATCATGGTGTAGTCTCCTTCTGCCTCCTGCCCTCTTCCTCATCCTTTTCCTCGTCCTCTTTGTGCTTTTGTCTCCTGCTCCTCCCGCTCCTCCTCATCATCATACAGATGGTCTCCAGCTGCCTCCTCCACCTCCTCTTCACCATGCAGGTTTCTCTTTCGAACTTATTCTCCTCATCCACATCATCATCACAATCTTGTCTCCTGCTACCTCCTCCTCATCCTCCTCCTAATCCTCCTCCTTCTCCTCCTTCTCCTCCTTGTCATGCTCTTCTCTCCTGCTTCCTCCTCCCTCTCCTCCGTTCTCCTCCTCTTCAGGCTGTGTTCTCCTGCTGCCTCCTCTTCCTCCTCTTTGTCATGATTTTGTCTCCTGCTGTCTTCTCCTCCTCTTCCTCCTCCTCCTCCTCTTCCTCCACCTGCTCCTCCTCCTTATCCTCATCCTCCTCCCTCTAATGCTTTGTCTCCTGCTTTTTCCTCTTCCTTTGCATTCTCCGCCGCTTCCTTTTCCTCCTCTTCCTCATCATTTTCTTTTTCCAAATGTTTCCTCTGCCTCTTACTCCTCCTCCTCCTCATTCTTCTCATGCTGTTCTCTCCTGCTGCCTTCTCATTCCTCCTTCTCCTCCTCCTCCGACTCCTGCTCTTTCTTCTATTCCTTCTTTTCCTCGTCAAGCTATTGTCACCCGCTGCCTCCTCCTCCTCCTCCTCATCTTCATCATGCTTTTCTCTCCTGCTGCTTCCTTCTCCTCCTCTTTTTCTTCCTCCTTGTACTCCTCCTCTTCTTCCTCCTCTTCTTCATCCTCTCGTCTTGTTCTCTTCTGCTTCCTCCCACTTGCCCTGCTGTTTGCTCCTGCTGCCTTCTCCTATTAATCCTCCTCCTCCGCCGCCTCGTCCTCCACCTCTTCCTCATCCTCCTTATGCTGTTGACTCCTGCTGTCTCCTGCTTCTCCTCCACTTCTTCTTCAACTTTTTGTCTTATCGGCATCCTCCTCTTCTTCCTTGCCTTCCTCCTCCTTCTCCTAATCCTCCTCTTCCTCCTTCTCATACACTGTTCTCCTGCTGTGTCCGCCTTCCTCCGCCTTGCCATTCTGTCATCTCCTGCTGCCCCTCCTCCTCCTCATACTGTTGTCTCCTGCTGCCTCCTCACTATCATCATCATCACTATCATGGTTTAGTCTTCTTCTCCCTCCTGGCTTCCTCCTCCTTCTTGTCCTCGTCCTCCTTGTCACGCTTTTGTCTGCTGCTGCTTCCTCCTCCTCTTCTCCTCCTCCTCCTCCTCACGCTGTTCTCTCCTGCTACTGCCTTTTCCTCCTCTTCTTCTTCCGTATCATGCTTCTTTCTCCTCCTGCCTCCTGCTCCCTTCCTCTTGCTCTTTCACCACCTCCTCATCATGCTTTAATATTGCTGCCTCCTCCTTCTCCTCTTCCTTGTCATGCTCTTGTTCCCTGCTGCCTCCTCCTCCTTCTTACACTGTTCTCTCCTCCTGCTTATTTCTCCTCCTCCTCCTCCTCCTCCTCCTCCTCCTCCTCCTCCTTTCCTCCTCTACTTTAGCCTCTTCCTCCTCCTCGTCTTCCTCCTCTTCCTCATCATGATGTTTCCTACTCTCTCCTCCAGTCCTCCTCCTCCTCCTCCTTCTACTCCTCCTCATTCTCCTGCTCCTGCTCCTCTTCTTCCACCTCCTTTTCATCATTCTCTTCTCCTATTCTGCCTCTTCCTCCTCATTTTCCTCATCATCATCATCGTACTGCTGTATACTGCTGTCCTTGTGTCCTACTTACCCTACTCTTTCCTACTGCTGCCTTGTCCTCTTCCTCCTCTTCCTCCTCGTCCTCCTCTTCCTCCTACTTCTACTTTTCATGTTGTTGTCTCCTGCTGCCTCCTCGTCCTTGTGCTCCCCCTCGTTCTCATCCTTTTCTCACCTGCTGCCTACTTTTCACCATCCTGTTGTCTCCAGCTGCTTTCTCCTGCTGCCTCCTCTTCCTCCTCCTCTCCTTCTCCTCCTTGTCCTCCTCTTCCTCCTCCTCCTCATGCTCTCGTGTCTTGCTGCCTCCTTCTCCTTGTCCTATGTGGTGTCCTGATGCCTCCCTCTCCTCTGCTCCCACCTCCTTGTCATGCTCTTGCATTCTGCTTCCTCCTCCTCTTCCTCTTCCTCCTCGATCTATGTGGTTATGTTATCTGCTGCTGCTCCCCCTCCTAATTCTCCTCCTTCTCCTCCTCGTCCTCATTGTCATGCTGTTCTGCCCTACTTCCTCTTCCTCCTGCCTCTCTTCCTCTTCCTCCTCATCATGCTCTTGTCTCTTCCTGCCTCCTCTTCCTCCTCCTCCCCTCTACCTCCTCCTCCTCATGCTCTTTTCTACTGCTGCCTTCTCCTCCTCCTCATCGTCACACGGTTGTCTCCTAGTGCCTCCTCCAACTTTTCTTCCACCGCCTCCTCCTCCTCACCATCATCATGCAGTTCTCTACTTTGGCCGCTTCCTCCTCCTCATCTTCCTCCTCTTCCTCATCATGATGTTCTCTCCTGCTCTCTCCACCGCTCCTCATCCTCCTTCTCCTCCTCCCCCTTCATCCTTCTCCTGCTCTTCCTCCTCAGTTTCCTCATCCTCCTCATCATGCTGTTGTCTCTTACTGCTTTCTCCTCCTCTACATCCTCCTCCTCATGCTTTTGTCTTCTCTGCCTCCTCCTACTTGTCATCATCCTCCTTCTTCTTTTCCGCCTCCTCCTCATCATGATGTTGGCTCCTGAACCTTCTCCTCCTCCTCATGCTGCTGTTCTCTCCAGCTGCTTCCTCCTCCTCCTTCTCCTCCTCCTCCTCCTCCTTCTCCTCCTCGTCATGCTGCTTTCTCCTGCTGCCTCCTGCTCCTCCTCCTTCTCCTTCTTCTCCTCCGCCTCCTCATTATGCTTTTATCTCCTGCTGCTTCCTCCTCCTCTTCTCCTCCTGCGCCTTGTCACACTGTTATCTCCTCTTGCCTCCTTTTCCTCCTCTTCATTTTCCTCGTCATGTTCCTTTCTCCTGTTGCCTTCTCCCCTTCCTCCTCTTCCACTTCTTCCTCTTCCTCCTCATCCTCTATTTCCTGTTCTTCCTCCTCCTCCTCCTGCTCCTCATCCTCCTCCTCCTCCTCCCCCCTTGTACTCCGCCTTTTCATGTTGTTGTCTCCTGCTGCCTCCCCCTCCTCCTCCTCCTCTTCCTCCTCATCATGCTCGTCTCTGGCTGCCTCCTTCTCCTTGTCCTATGTGGTCTCCTGATTCCACCCTCTCATCTGCCTCCACCTCCTTGTCATGCTGCTGCAGCCTGCTTCTGCCGCCGCCGCCGCCTCCTCCTCCTCCTCCTCCTCCTCCTCCTCCTCCTCCTCCTCCTTCTATGTGGTTATGTTATCTGTAGCTGCTCCTACCTCCTCCTCCTCTTGCCTCTCCTCTTTCTTCCTCCTCTTCATGCTGTGTTCTCCTTCTGCCTCCTCCTCTTCCTCCTCCTCTTTGTCATGCTTTTTTGTCTTGCTCCTCCTTCTTCTCCCACTCCTCCTTCTTATCCTCATCTTCCTCCCTGTAATGCTTTTGTCTCCTGCTTCTTCCTCTTCCTTTCCCTGCTCTTCCTCGTGGTGCTCTTCTTCCAACTGTCTCCTCTGCCTCTAGCTCCTACTCCTCCCAATTCTTCTTATTCTGTTGTCTCCTGGTGCCTTCTCATTCCTCCTCCGACTCCTGCTCTTTCTCCTATTCCTTCTATTCCTCGTCATGCTATTGTCACCTGCTGCCTCCTCCTCAATATCTTCATCATGGCGCTGTCTCCTGCTGCCTCCTCCTCCTCCTAAGCGACGTGCTGTTCTTTTCTTATACGTCTTCCTCCTATTCCTCATCTTTCTATTCCTCTTCCTCATACCGTTGTTTCCTGATTTCTCCTCCTCCTCTAGCTCCTCCTCCTCCTTCTCCTCATACTGTTACTTCTCCTGCCTTGTTCTCCTCGACCTCCTCCTCATGCTGTTCTCTCTTGTTGCCTCCTCCTCCTCCTTCTCCTAGCCCTGCTCTTTGCTCCTGCTGCCATCTCCTTTAATCGTCCTCATCCCCCTCTGCCTCCTCCTCCTCCTCCTCCTCGCCATGCTGTTGTCTCCTGCTGCCTCCCCTCCCCCTACTCCTCATCATCATGGTGTAGTCTCCTTCTGCCTCCTGCCCTCTTCCTCATCCTTTTCCTCGTCCTCTTTGTGCTTTTGTCTCCTGCTCCTCCCGCTCCTCCTCATCATCATACAGATGGTCTCCAGCTGCCTCCTCCACCTCCTCTTCACCATGCAGGTTTCTCTTTCGAACTTATTCTCCTCATCCACATCATCATCACAATCTTGTCTCCTGCTACCTCCTCCTCATCCTCCTCACCCTCGTCATGCTGTTCTCTCTTGCTGCCTCCTCCTCGTCCTACTTACGCTCCTCTTTCCTCCTGCTGCCTTGTCCTCTTCATCACCCTCCTTCTCCACTTCCTTCTCCTCCTCCTCATCCTCCTCCTCCTCCTCGCCATGCTTTTGTCTCCTACTGCCCCTTCCTCCTCCTCGCCATGCTGTTGTCTCCTCCTGCCTCCTCCTCCTCATCATGGTGTAGTCTCCTTCTGCCTACTGCCCTCCTCCTCCTTTTCCTCGTCCTCCTTGTTGTGCTTTTGTCTGCTGCTGCTTCCTCCTCACATTCCCGCTGCAGCAGTTGGGGTCCAAGTTCCCCACTTAGGACTTGTAACGGCTTGATTTTAGAGACACTGCTCTGTGTGCTGTTGTGCTTCCCTGTTCTGTGATGGGGTCATCAACAGGGCCTGGTTGGCCAGGTGCCTGGGACCTTAAGTCTGCTAAGGGAGGGAGTAGTTGGCCTGCAGGCCAGGAACCCTGAGAAAACAGGAGGCAAAAAGATGTTGAGGAGGAAGAGACAACATGAGGAAAGAGGAGACAACAGGAGGAGGAGGAGGAGGAGGAGGCAGAAGGAGACAACGGCATGAGGAGGAGGAGGAAAAGGCAGAAAGAGACAACAACATGACAAGGAGGAGGAGGAGGAAAAGGAGGAGGCAGGAGACAACTGTATGAAGATGAGGAATAGAAAACAGAGGAGGAGAAGGAGGAAAATGAGGAAGAGGAGGAGGATGAGGAAGCAGAGGAAGATAAGGAGGAGGAGAAGGAGGCAGTAGGAAACAAGAGCATGACAAGGAAGAGAAGGCGTAGGAAGGGAAAGAGGAGGAGAAGCAGACAGCAGGAGACAACAGCACGAGATAGAGGAAGAGCAGGAGGAGGAGGCAGCAGGAGGCAACAGCATGGGGAGGAGGAAGAGAATGAGGAGGAGGAGGAAGAATGGAATGAGGAGGAAGCAGTATGAGACAACAGCATGATATGGAGTAGAAGGCGTAGGAGGAGGAAGAATGGAATGAGGAGGAAGCAGTATGAGACAACAGCATGATATGGAGTAGAAGGCGTAGGAGGAGGAAGAAGGGAAGGAGGAGGTAGCAGGATACAACAGCATGAGAAAGAGGAGAAGGAGGAGGAGACGGAAGAGGTGACAGCAGGAGACAATAGCATGGCAAGGATGAGGAGCTGGAGGTGGAGGAGGAAGAGCATGAGATGGAGGAGGAAGCATGAGAGAACAGCATAGGGAGGAGGAGGACGAGGAGGAAGCAGGAGATAAGAGAAGGATGTGGAGGAGAGAGGAGACACCAGCATGTGGAGGAAGAAGAGGAGGAGAGGGAGGAAGATAAGGAGGTGGAGGCAGCTGGAGAGAATAGCGTGGCCCGGAGGAGGAGGAGGATAAGGAAGCGGAGGAGGAGAAGGACGAGGAGGAGGAGGCTAAAGGAGGCAAAAGCATGAAGAGGAGGAACAGGAAGAGAGGTAGGCTAAGGAGGCAGCAGGAGACAACAGCATGACTATTTGGATGCGGGAAACAAAGAGGAGGAGGTGGCAGAGGGAGTAGACAAGCACATAACGGTGAGAAGAAGGAGGAGGAGGAGGAGGAAAAGGAGGCATCAGGAGACAACAGCATGACAAGAACGAGAAGGCTTAGGGGGAAAAAGAGGAGGAGGAGGCAGCAGGAGTCAACAGCATGACAAGAAGGAGGATGACAAGGAGGAGGTAGGAGACAACAGCATAATGACGAGGAATAGAAAGCAGAGAAGGAGGAGGAGGAAGAGGAGGAGGAGGAATAGAAGGAGGAGGAGAAGGAGGCAGTATGAGACAACAGCATAAGAAGGAGAAGGCGGAGGAGGAGGAAAAAATGGAGGAGGAGGCAGCAGGGTACAACAGCATGACAAAGAGGAGGAGGAAGGGAAGGAAGAGGTGGTAGCAGGAGACAATAGAATGGCGAGGAGGAGGAGCTGGAGGTGGAGGAGGAAGAGCATGAGATGGAGGAGGCATCAGGTGACAACAGAATAGGTAGGTGGAGGAGGAGGAGGAGGCAGCAGTAGAGAATAGAGGGATGAGGAGGAGGAAGGAGACAACAACATGATGAGGAAGAGCTTGACTACAAAGCGTAGGACCAGGAGGAGGAGAAGGAGGCCGAGGAGGGGGAGGAGGAGAAAGAGGCATCAGGAGACAATAACATGACAAGGACGGGAAGGCATAGGAGGAGAAAGAGGAGGAGGAGGAGGCAGCAGGAGACAACAGAATGATGAGGAGGAGCACAAGGAGGAGGAAGGCATAGGAGAGAAAAGCATGATGCAGAGGAGGAGAACGTCATCGAGGAAGCTGCAGGAGACAACAGCATCACAAAGTGGAGGAGGAGGAAGAGGAGGAGGAGATTGAGGGAGTAGGCTACAACGGCATGATGATGAGGGAGAGGAGGAGGAGAAGGAGAAGGCAGAGGAGGAGGAGGAGAAGGAGGAGGATAAGGAGGAGGAGGACGGGTTGACGGAGGAGGTAGAGGGGGATCTAAAAGGCGATAAGGGAGAGAAGGAGGACAAGAGGGATATAGGAGACAGGGATGATGATGAGGAGCAGTAGAAGGAGGAGGAAGAGGAGGAGAAAGAGAAGGAGGAGGTAGCATGAGAAAAGAACATTATAAGGAAGAGGAGGAAGAGGCAGGAGACACAATTATGATTAGGAGGTGGAGAAGGAGGAGGAGGAGCATGTATCAGGAGACAACAGCATGATCAGGTTGAGGAGGAGGACGAGGAAAAGCCAGAGGATGAAGAGGGGGAGGAGGAGGAAGAGGAGGACGGGTCAGGAGACAACAGCAAGAAACAGTTGAGGAGTACGACAAGGAGCAGCAGGCAGCAGGAGAGAACACCAGGACAAGAAGGAGGAAGAGGAATAGGAGGAGGAGAAGGAGGAGGAAAGGAGGAGGAAGAGGAGTAGAATAATGCAGCAGGTGTCCAAAGCACAGCGAGGAAGAATAGGACTCAGAGGAGGACGATGCGGAGGATAAGGAAGTGGAGTAGGAGGAGTAGGAGGAGTAGGAGGCATGAAGAGACAACAGGATGGGGAGGAGGAGGCAGCAGGAGACAACAGCATAAGGGGGAGGAGGAGGAGGAGGAAAAGGAGGAGGAGGAGGAGGAGGCAGGAAAGAACAGCATGCCAAGGAGGGCAAGGAGAAGGAGGAGGAGTAAGAAGAAAGAGGAGGAGGCAGAAGGAGACAACAGAATGACGAGAAGGAAGAGGAGGTGTTGGAGGAGGTAGAGAGGAGGAGGAGGAGGCAATGTAGGATGAGGTGGCAGGACACCACCTTATGTTGAGGAGGAGGAAGAGGATGTGGAGGAGGAGAAGGAGGAGGAGGAAGTGACAGCAGGATACAACAGCATGATGATGATGATGCGGAGGAGGCAGCAGGAGACAACAGCATGAGGAGGAGGAGGAGGAAGAGAGAGGAGACAACAGCATCATGAGGAAGAAGAGGAGGAGGTGGGAGTAGAGGAGGAGCAAGAGGAGGAGAAGGTAGCAGGGGACAACAGCATGACAAAGAGAAGGAAGAGGAGGAGGCAAACAGGAGGGAATCGATGATACAGGAGGAGGAGGAGGAGAGAGGAGGCAAGAGGACGGAATCGATGATACAGGAGGAGGAGGAGGGAGAGAGGAGGAGAAAGCAACAGGAGGCCACTGGAATTCAGGAGGAGGAGGAGGAGGAGGAGCAGTCGACAGAAGGAAACAGGAGGTAAGACAAGGAGTACAAGATGGAGAAGAAGAAGGAGGCAACAGAAGGAGAAGAAGGAGAGATTAGGGAACAGGAGGAAGAGGCAAGACGAGGCAACAGGAGACAATAGGAGGCAACAAGAGGCAAGAGGAGCAGAAGGACAGAGGAGGCAAGAGAAGGTGGAGGCCAAATGAGGCAAGAGGAGGAGAAGAAGGCAACAGGAGGACCAGGAGGAAACAGGAGGAGGAGGAGGAAGAACTGGAAGAGGGAAAGGAGGTGTAAAAGGAGAAAGAACCTGAGTAGGAGGAAGAAGAGGAGGAAGAAACTGAGGAGGAGGGGGAGGAAAGAAAAGGAGGAGAAAGGGGAGGAGGAACAGGAGGAAGAGGAGGAATAGAAGAGGAAGGAGGAGTATTTTGAGGAACCCAAAGATAAAGAGGAAAAGGAGGAGGAGAATGAACAGCAGGAAGAGGAAGAAGATGAGGAGGAGGAATGGGAGCAAAAAGGATGAGGAGATTAAGGAGAAACCGGAGGGAAAGTTGGAGGACGAAGAGAAGGCATAGGAGGAAGAGGAGGAGCAGGCAGATCATGGAGAGGAAGGCACAGGAAGAAGAAGAAGAAGGAAACAGGATGAGGAGGGTGAGAAGAAAGAGGAAGAGGAAGGAAGAGGAAGAGGAGGAAGAGGAAGAGGATGAGGAGGAAGAGGAAGAAGAGGAAAAAAGGGAAGAAGGTTGAGGAAAAAGCATTGGAAGAAGCGGAGGAGGAGGAAGAGTAGGAAAATGAGGAGAAAAAGCAACAGGGTAAGGAAGAACAGGAGGTGGAGGAAGAGGAACAGGAAGAACATCAGGAGGAGGAGGCATAATAGGAGAATGAGGAGGAAGAAGAAGAGGAAGAAGAACCAGAGGAGGAAGACCAGAAGGAAGACAAAGAGTTGGTAGCAGTGGAAGAAGAGGAGGAAGAAGAGGAGAAAGAAGACAACAGAGGAGAATGGGGAGGAACAGGAGGAGGAGGAAATCAGAAGGAGGAGGAAACAGAGAAGGAATAGCAGTAAGAGAAGGAGTAAGAAGAGGATGAGGAAACAGAGGAAGAAGAAGAACATGAGGAGGAGGGGGAAGAGGAGAAGGAAAAGGAGGGACAGGAGGACAAGAAGAAGAGGCAGAGGAGGAGGAGGAGGAAAAGGAGGAGGAGGAGAAAGAAGAAGGAGAGGAGAAGAAGAAGAAAAAATGAGATCGGAGGCAGAATAGGAGGTGTAGAAGGAGGAAGAAAAAGGCGACAAGGTGGTGGAGGAGGATCAGAAGAACAGGCGGAAGAGTAGTTGGAGGAAAAGGATGTGCAGGGAGAGAAAGAGGAGGAGGAAAATAAAAGAAGAGGAACAAGAAGAATGAAGAGGAGAAGGAGGAGGAAGAAGAGAAAGAGGAAGAACTGGAGGTGGAAAAACGTAAAAAGAGGAGTAGTAAGAGGAAGAAGAACAGAACAAGAGGCGGGAGAGGAAGAGCAGGAGAACGAGTAGTAACATAAGGAAGAAACGGAGGAAGGGTGGAGAAGAGGAAGAATGTGAAGAAGAAGAAGAAGAATGTGAAGAAGAAGAATGTGAAGAAGAAGAAGAAGAAGAATGTGAAGAAGAAGAAGAATGTGAAGAAGAATGTGAAGAAGAAGAAGGTGAAGAAGAAGAAGGTGAAGAAGAAGAAGAAGGTGAAGAAGAAGGTGAAGAAGGTGAAGAAGAAGAAGGTGAAGAAGAAGAAGAAGAAGGTGAAGAAGAAGAAGAAGGTGAAGAAGAAGAAGAAGGTGAAGAAGAATGAAGAAGAAGAAGAATGAAGAAGAATGAAGAAGAATGAAGAAGAATGAAGAAGAATGAAGAAGAATGAAGAATGAAGAACAAGAAGAAGAAGAAGAATGAAGAAGAAGAAGAAGAAGAAGAAGAAGAAGAAGAGGAGAGTAATATATCGGAGGGTGAAAAACAGGATGGGGAGCAGGAGGAGAAGGAAGAACAAGAAGAAGGAGAGGAGGAAGACGAGGAGGAGGAGGAAGAGAAGGATCAGGAAGAAACAGGAGGAGTAACTAGCATAGCACGAGGAGGAGGAGTTGGAGGGAACTGAAGAAGGGAAGGAGAAAGAGGATGAGGAGGAAGAGGACAAGCAAAAAGAAAGAGATAGAGGAGGAACAGAAACAGGAAGTAGGGGAGGAAGAAGACTAGAAGGAGGAGGAAGAGGAGGAAAAAGGGGAGGAGGAGGATGGGGAGAAGGAACTGGAGGAAAAGGAGGCAGTGCTAGGTGAACAGGAGTAGCAACAAGGCAAGGGGGGTGATATGAAACCGAAGAAGGAGGATTAACCAGAAAAGGAGGAGGAGAAGGACGAACATAATGAGGAAAATAAGAAAAGGAAGAAAAGCATGACGAGGAGGATGAGGAGGAAGAGCAGAAGAAAGGAGGACTAGGAGGAACGGGAGGATTAAGGAAGAGGCAGAACAAGAACAGGATGAATAAATTAAATGGAGCAGGAACTTGAGGAACCATAGGAGAAAGCGGGAAAGGAGGAGGAGAAGGAAGAGGAGGAATGACAGGAAGAGGAGGAGAAAGGAAGTAAGGAGGAAGAGGAGGAGCAGGCAACAGAGGAGGGAGAGGGGGAGGATGAAGAAAAGAAGGAACAGGAGGAAAAGGAGGAGCAGGAAGAAGAGAAAGAACAGGCAGAAGAAAAGGAATAAGAATAAGAGCAGGGAGAGATGGAGGAGGAGGAGCAGAATGAAGAGGAAGAAAAGAAGGAAGATGAGGAACAGAAGGATGAGGAGGAAGGAAAGGAGGAGGAAGAGCAGGAGGAGGTAGAGGACAAGGAGGAGGAGGAACAACAGAAATCCTCCTTGTCATGCTGTTGTCTCCTGCTGCCTCCTCCTTATCGTCATGCTACCTCGTGCTGCCGCCTCCTCCTCCTCCTCCTCGTCAGGTTCTTCTCTCCTGTTGCCTCCTCCTCCTCCTCCACACCCTCCTCATCAAGCTGTTGTTTCCTCCTCCCTTCCCCAGCTCCTCTTTGCCTTCCTCGTCCTAATCCTCCTCATACTCTTTTATGCAGCCTCATGCTGTTGTCTGCAGCTGCCTCCTCGTCCTCCTCCTTTTCTTCATCCTCCTTGTCATGCTGCTGTCATCTGCTGTCTCGTCCCTCTCCTCCTTCTACTCCTCCTCCTCCTTGTCATGCTGTCATCTCCTGCTGCCTCCTCCTCCTCCTCCTCCTCCTCTTCCTCATCACGCAGTTATCCTCTGCTACCTCTACCTCCTTGTCCCACTCCTCCTCTTCCTCCGCCAATTCCTCTTCCTCCTCCTCCTCCTCCTGTTTTCTCCTACTGCCTCCTCCTCCTCCTCCTCTTCATCAAGCAGTTTTCGTTCTCCTTAAGCTCCTCCTCATCGCGTTATTTCCTGCTGCCTCCTCCTCATCCTCCTCATCATCATCATGCTGTTCTCTCTTGCTGCTTTCTCCTCCTCCTCCTTGCCCTGCTCTTTCCATCTGCTGCCTTCTCCTCTTCATCCTCATCCTCCTGCTCTTCCTCTTCATTTTCCTCATCCTCCTCATCATGCTGTTGTCTCTTACTGCTTTCTCCTCCTCTACATCCTCTCCAGCTGCTTTCTCCTGCTGCCTCCTCTTCCTACTCCTCTCCTCCTCATCCTCGTCTTCCTCCTCATCATGCTCTTGCATCTTGCTGCCTCCTTCTCCTTGTCCTATGTGGTCTCCTGATGCCTCCCTCTCCTCTGCCTCCACCTCCTGGTCATGCTGTTGCACCCTGATTCCTCCTCCTCTTCCTCCTCCACCTTCCATGTGGTTACGTTCTCTGCTGCTTCTGCCTCCTCCTCCTCCTCCTAATCCTCCTCCTTCTCCTCCTTCTCCTCCTTGTCATGCTCTTCTCTCCTGCTTCCTCCTCCCTCTCCTCCGTTCTCCTCCTCTTCAGGCTGTGTTCTCCTGCTGCCTCCTCTTCCTCCTCTTTGTCATGATTTTGTCTCCTGCTGTCTTCTCCTCCTCTTCCTCCTCCTCCTCCTTATCCTCATCCTCCTCCCTCTAATGCTTTGTCTCCTGCTTTTTCCTCTTCCTTTGCATTCTCCGCCGCTTCCTTTTCCTCCTCTTCCTCATCATTTTCTTTTTCCAAATGTTTCCTCTGCCTCTTACTCCTCCTCCTCCTCATTCTTCTCATGCTGTTCTCTCCTGCTGCCTTCTCATTCCTCCTTCTCCTCCTCCTCCGACTCCTGCTCTTTCTTCTATTCCTTCTTTTCCTCGTCAAGCTATTGTCACCCGCTGCCTCCTCCTCCTCCTCCTCCTCCTCATCTTCATCATGCTTTTCTCTCCTGCTGCTTCCTTCTCCTCCTCTTTTTCTTCCTCCTTGTACTCCTCCTCTTCTTCCTCCTCTTCTTCATCCTCTCGTCTTGTTCTCTTCTGCTTCCTCCCATTTGCCCTGCTGTTTGCTCCTGCTGCCTTCTCCTATTAATCCTCCTCCTCCTCCGCCTCGTCCTCCACCTCTTCCTCATCCTCCTTATGCTGTTGACTCCTGCTGTCTCCTGCTTCTCCTCCACTTCTTCTTCAACTTTTTGTCTTATCGGCATCCTCCTCTTCTTCCTTGCCTTCCTCCTCCTTCTCCTAATCCTCCTCTTCCTCCTTCTCATACACTGTTCTCCTGCTGTGTCCGCCTTCCTCCGCCTTGCCATTCTGTCATCTCCTGCTGCCCCTCCTCCTCCTCATACTGTTGTCTCCTGCTGCCTCCTCACTATCATCATCATCACTATCATGGTTTAGTCTTCTTCTCCCTCCTGGCTTCCTCCTCCTTCTTGTCCTCGTCCTCCTTGTCACGCTTTTGTCTGCTGCTGCTTCCTCCTCCTCTTCTCCTCCTCCTCCTCCTCACGCTGTTCTCTCCTGCTACTGCCTTTTCCTCCTCTTCTTCTTCCGTATCATGCTTCTTTCTCCTCCTGCCTCCTGCTCCCTTCCTCTTGCTCTTTCACCACCTCCTCATCATGCTTTAATATTGCTGCCTCCTCCTTCTCCTCTTCCTTGTCATGCTCTTGTTCCCTGCTGCCTCCTCCTCCTTCTTACACTGTTCTCTCCTCCTGCTTATTTCTCCTCCTCCTCCTCCTCCTCCTCCTCCTCCTCCTCCTCCTTTCCTCCTCTACTTTAGCCTCTTCCTCCTCCTCGTCTTCCTCCTCTTCCTCATCATGATGTTTCCTACTCTCTCCTCCAGTCCTCCTCCTCCTCCTCCTTCTACTCCTCCTCATTCTCCTGCTCCTGCTCCTCTTCTTCCACCTCCTTTTCATCATTCTCTTCTCCTATTCTGCCTCTTCCTCCTCATTTTCCTCATCATCATCATCGTACTGCTGTATACTGCTGTCCTTGTGTCCTACTTACCCTACTCTTTCCTACTGCTGCCTTGTCCTCTTCCTCCTCTTCCTCCTCGTCCTCCTCTTCCTCCTACTTCTACTTTTCATGTTGTTGTCTCCTGCTGCCTCCTCGTCCTTGTGCTCCCCCTCGTTCTCATCCTTTTCTCACCTGCTGCCTACTTTTCACCATCCTGTTGTCTCCAGCTGCTTTCTCCTGCTGCCTCCTCTTCCTCCTCCTCTCCTTCTCCTCCTTGTCCTCCTCTTCCTCCTCCTCCTCATGCTCTCGTGTCTTGCTGCCTCCTTCTCCTTGTCCTATGTGGTGTCCTGATGCCTCCCTCTCCTCTGCTCCCACCTCCTTGTCATGCTCTTGCATTCTGCTTCCTCCTCCTCTTCCTCTTCCTCCTCGATCTATGTGGTTATGTTATCTGCTGCTGCTCCCCCTCCTAATTCTCCTCCTTCTCCTCCTCGTCCTCATTGTCATGCTGTTCTGCCCTACTTCCTCTTCCTCCTGCCTCTCTTCCTCTTCCTCCTCATCATGCTCTTGTCTCTTCCTGCCTCCTCTTCCTCCTCCTCCCCTCTACCTCCTCCTCCTCATGCTCTTTTCTACTGCTGCCTTCTCCTCCTCCTCATCGTCACACGGTTGTCTCCTAGTGCCTCCTCCAACTTTTCTTCCACCGCCTCCTCCTCCTCACCATCATCATGCAGTTCTCTACTTTGGCCGCTTCCTCCTCCTCATCTTCCTCCTCTTCCTCATCATGATGTTCTCTCCTGCTCTCTCCACCGCTCCTCATCCTCCTTCTCCTCCTCCCCCTTCATCCTTCTCCTGCTCTTCCTCCTCAGTTTCCTCATCCTCCTCATCATGCTGTTGTCTCTTACTGCTTTCTCCTCCTCTACATCCTCCTCCTCATGCTTTTGTCTTCTCTGCCTCCTCCTACTTGTCATCATCCTCCTTCTTCTTTTCCGCCTCCTCCTCATCATGATGTTGGCTCCTGAACCTTCTCCTCCTCCTCATGCTGCTGTTCTCTCCAGCTGCTTCCTCCTCCTCCTCCTCCTCCTCCTCCTCCTCCTTCTCCTCCTCGTCATGCTGCTTTCTCCTGCTGCCTCCTGCTCCTCCTCCTTCTCCTTCTTCTCCTCCGCCTCCTCATTATGCTTTTATCTCCTGCTGCTTCCTCCTCCTCTTCTCCTCCTGCGCCTTGTCACACTGTTATCTCCTCTTGCCTCCTTTTCCTCCTCTTCATTTTCCTCGTCATGTTCCTTTCTCCTGTTGCCTTCTCCCCTTCCTCCTCTTCCACTTCTTCCTCTTCCTCCTCATCCTCTATTTCCTGTTCTTCCTCCTCCTCCTCCTGCTCCTCATCCTCCTCCTCCTCCTCCCCCCTTGTACTCCGCCTTTTCATGTTGTTGTCTCCTGCTGCCTCCCCCTCCTCCTCCTCCTCTTCCTCCTCATCATGCTCGTCTCTGGCTGCCTCCTTCTCCTTGTCCTATGTGGTCTCCTGATTCCACCCTCTCATCTGCCTCCACCTCCTTGTCATGCTGCTGCAGCCTGCTTCTGCCGCCGCCGCCGCCGCCTCCTCCTCCTCCTCCTCCTCCTCCTCCTCCTCCTCCTCCTCCTCCTTCTATGTGGTTATGTTATCTGTAGCTGCTCCTACCTCCTCCTCCTCTTGCCTCTCCTCTTTCTTCCTCCTCTTCATGCTGTGTTCTCCTTCTGCCTCCTCCTCTTCCTCCTCCTCTTTGTCATGCTTTTTTGTCTTGCTCCTCCTTCTTCTCCCACTCCTCCTTCTTATCCTCATCTTCCTCCCTGTAATGCTTTTGTCTCCTGCTTCTTCCTCTTCCTTTCCCTGCTCTTCCTCGTGGTGCTCTTCTTCCAACTGTCTCCTCTGCCTCTAGCTCCTACTCCTCCCAATTCTTCTTATTCTGTTGTCTCCTGGTGCCTTCTCATTCCTCCTCCGACTCCTGCTCTTTCTCCTATTCCTTCTATTCCTCGTCATGCTATTGTCACCTGCTGCCTCCTCCTCAATATCTTCATCATGGCGCTGTCTCCTGCTGCCTCCTCCTCCTCCTAAGCGACGTGCTGTTCTCTTCTTATACGTCTTCCTCCTATTCCTCATCTTTCTATTCCTCTTCCTCATACCGTTGTTTCCTGATTTCTCCTCCTCCTCTAGCTCCTCCTCCTCCTTCTCCTCATACTGTTACTTCTCCTGCCTTGTTCTCCTTGACCTCCTCCTCATGCTGTTCTCTCTTGTTGCCTCCTCCTCCTCCTTCTCCTAGCCCTGCTCTTTGCTCCTGCTGCCATCTCCTTTAATCGTCCTCATCCCCCTCTGCCTCCTCCTCCTCCTCCTCCTCGCCATGCTGTTGTCTCCTGCTGCCTCCCCTCCCCCTACTCCTCATCATCATGGTGTAGTCTCCTTCTGCCTCCTGCCCTCTTCCTCATCCTTTTCCTCGTCCTCTTTGTGCTTTTGTCTCCTGCTCCTCCCGCTCCTCCTCATCATCATACAGATGGTCTCCAGCTGCCTCCTCCACCTCCTCTTCACCATGCAGGTTTCTCTTTCGAACTTATTCTCCTCATCCACATCATCATCACAATCTTGTCTCCTGCTACCTCCTCCTCATCCTCCTCACCCTCGTCATGCTGTTCTCTCTTGCTGCCTCCTCCTCGTCCTACTTACGCTCCTCTTTCCCTCCTGCTGCCTTGTCCTCTTCATCACCCTCCTTCTCCACTTCCTTCTCCTCCTCCTCATCCTCCTCCTCCTCCTCGCCATGCTTTTGTCTCCTACTGCCCCTTCCTCCTCCTCGCCATGCTGTTGTCTCCTCCTGCCTCCTCCTCCTCATCATGGTGTAGTCTCCTTCTGCCTACTGCCCTCCTCCTCCTTTTCCTCGTCCTCCTTGTTGTGCTTTTGTCTGCTGCTGCTTCCTCCTCACATTCCCGCTGCAGCAGTTGGGGTCCAAGTTCCCCACTTAGGACTTGTAACGGCTTGATTTTAGAGACACTGCTCTGTGTGCTGTTGTGCTTCCCTGTTCTGTGATGGGGTCATCAACAGGGCCTGGTTGGCCAGGTGCCTGGGACCTTAAGTCTGCTAAGGGAGGGAGTAGTTGGCCTGCAGGCCAGGAACCCTGAGAAACAGGAGGCAAAAAGATGTTGAGGAGGAAGAGACAACATGAGGAAAGAGGAGACAACAGGAGGAGGAGGAGGAGGAGGAGGCAGAAGGAGACAACGGCATGAGGAGGAGGAGGAAAAGGCAGAAAGAGACAACAACATGACAAGGAGGAGGAGGAGGAAAAGGAGGAGGCAGGAGACAACTGTATGAAGATGAGGAATAGAAAACAGAGGAGGAGAAGGAGGAAAATGAGGAAGAGGAGGAGGATGAGGAAGCAGAGGAAGATAAGGAGGAGGAGAAGGAGGCAGTAGGAAACAAGAGCATGACAAGGAAGAGAAGGCGTAGGAAGGGAAAGAGGAGGAGAAGCAGACAGCAGGAGACAACAGCACGAGATAGAGGAAGAGCAGGAGGAGGAGGCAGCAGGAGGCAACAGCATGGGGAGGAGGAAGAGAATGAGGAGGAGGAGGAAGAATGGAATGAGGAGGAAGCAGTATGAGACAACAGCATGATATGGAGTAGAAGGCATAGGAGGAGGAAGAATGGAATGAGGAGGAAGCAGTATGAGACAACAGCATGATATGGAGTAGAAGGCGTAGGAGGAGGAAGAAGGGAAGGAGGAGGTAGCAGGATACAACAGCATGAGAAAGAGGAGAAGGAGGAGGAGACGGAAGAGGTGACAGCAGGAGACAATAGCATAGCAAGGATGAGGAGCTGGAGGTGGAGGAGGAAGAGCATGAGATGGAGGAGGAAGCATGAGAGAACAGCATAGGGAGGAGGAGGACGAGGAGGAAGCAGGAGATAAGAGAAGGATGTGGAGGAGAGAGGAGACACCAGCATGTGGAGGAAGAAGAGGAGGAGAGGGAGGAAGATAAGGAGGTGGAGGCAGCTGGAGAGAATAGCGTGGCCCGGAGGAGGAGGAGGATAAGGAAGCGGAGGAGGAGAAGGACGAGGAGGAGGAGGCTAAAGGAGGCAAAAGCATGAAGAGGAGGAACAGGAAGAGAGGTAGGCTAAGGAGGCAGCAGGAGACAACAGCATGACTATTTGGATGCGGGAAACAAAGAGGAGGAGGTGGCAGAGGGAGTAGACAAGCACATAACGGTGAGAAGAAGGAGGAGGAGGAGGAGGAAAAGGAGGCATCAGGAGACAACAGCATGACAAGAACGAGAAGGCTTAGGGGGAAAAAGAGGAGGAGGAGGCAGCAGGAGTCAACAGCATGACAAGAAGGAGGATGACAAGGAGGAGGTAGGAGACAACAGCATAATGACGAGGAATAGAAAGCAGAGAAGGAGGAGGAGGAAGAGGAGGAGGAGGAATAGAAGGAGGAGGAGAAGGAGGCAGTATGAGACAACAGCATAAGAAGGAGAAGGCGGAGGAGGAGGAAAAAATGGAGGAGGAGGCAGCAGGGTACAACAGCATGACAAAGAGGAGGAGGAAGGGAAGGAAGAGGTGGTAGCAGGAGACAATAGAATGGCGAGGAGGAGGAGCTGGAGGTGGAGGAGGAAGAGCATGAGATGGAGGAGGCATCAGGTGACAACAGAATAGGTAGGTGGAGGAGGAGGAGGAGGCAGCAGTAGAGAATAGAGGGATGAGGAGGAGGAAGGAGACAACAACATGATGAGGAAGAGCTTGACTACAAAGCGTAGGACCAGGAGGAGGAGAAGGAGGCCGAGGAGGGGGAGGAGGAGAAAGAGGCATCAGGAGACAATAACATGACAAGGACGAGAAGGCATAGGAGGAGAAAGAGGAGGAGGAGGAGGCAGCAGGAGACAACAGAATGATGAGGAGGAGCACAAGGAGGAGGAAGGCATAGGAGAGAAAAGCATGATGCAGAGGAGGAGAACGTCATCGAGGAAGCTGCAGGAGACAACAGCATCACAAAGTGGAGGAGGAGGAAGAGGAGGAGGAGATTGAGGGAGTAGGCTACAACGGCATGGTGATGAGGGAGAGGAGGAGGAGAAGGAGAAGGCAGAGGAGGAGGAGGAGAAGGAGGAGCATAAGGAGGAGGAGGACGGGTTGACGGAGGAGGTAGAGGGGGATCTAAAAGGCGATAAGGGAGAGAAGGAGGACAAGAGGGATATAGGAGACAGGGATGATGATGAGGAGCAGTAGAAGGAGGAGGAAGAGGAGGAGAAAGAGAAGGAGGAGGTAGCATGAGAAAAGAACATTATAAGGAAGAGGAGGAAGAGGCAGGAGACACAATTATGATTAGGAGGTGGAGAAGGAGGAGGAGGAGCATGTATCAGGAGACAACAGCATGATCAGGTTGAGGAGGAGGACGAGGAAAAGCCAGAGGATGAAGAGGGGGAGGAGGAGGAAGAGGAGGACGGGTCAGGAGACAACAGCAAGAAACAGTTGAGGAGTACGACAAGGAGCAGCAGGCAGCAGGAGAGAACACCAGGACAAGAAGGAGGAAGAGGAATAGGAGGAGGAGAAGGAGGAGGAAAGGAGGAGGAAGAGGAGTAGAATAATGCAGCAGGTGTCCAAAGCACAGCGAGGAAGAATAGGACTCAGAGGAGGACGATGCGGAGGATAAGGAAGTGGAGTAGGAGGAGTAGGAGGAGTAGTAGGCATGAAGACACAACAGGATGGGGAGGAGGAGGCAGCAGGAGACAACAGCGTGACGGGGATGAGTAGGAGGAAAAGGAGGATGATGAGGAGGCAGAAACAAATACCATGACGAGGAGGACAAGGAGAAGGAGGAGGAAAAGGAAGCAAGAGGAAGAGGCAGGAGGAGACAACAGAATGACAAGAAGGAAGAGGAGGAGGTGTAGGAGGTAGAGGAGGAGGAGGAGGCAATGTAGGATGAGGTGGCAGGACACAACCTTATGTTGAGGAGGAGGAAGAGGATGTGGAGGAGGAGAAGGAGGAGGAGTAAGAGTATAAGGCAGCATGAGAAAACAATATGATGAGGAAGGGGCATAGGAGGCCACAGGAGACAATAGCATGAGGAGGAGGAGGTGGAATAGGAAGAGGAAGATGAGGAGGAGACGGAGGAGGAAGAAGGAGACAACAGCATGAAGATTTTCCGAAGGAGGGGGAGGAGAAGGATGAAGTGGGGGTAGAAGGAGTCAAGAGCATGACAAAGAGGAGGAGCGCGTGGCAGCAAGATACAATGGCATGTCAAGGGTGAGGAGGAGGACAAGGCAGCATGAGACAAAATCCTGGTGATGACGATGAGGAGAACAAGGAAGAGGAAAAAGAGAAGGAAGAGGAGAAGGAGGATAATGAGGTGGGTAAGGAGGAGGAGGAGTTGAAGGAGGAGGAAGAGGGGGATGTAAAATACATAATAGGAGGAGAAGGAGGAATAGAAGGAGGTAGGTGATAAAAGAATGACATGGAGGAGAAGTAGAAGGAGGATGAAGAGGAGGAGAAAGAGAAGAAGGAGGTAGCAGGAGAAAACAGCATTATGAGGAAGAGGAGGAAGAGGCAGGATAGAAAAGCATGAGGAGGCGGAGGAGGAGGAGGCGAAGGAGGAGGAGGAGGAGGAAGCAGGACACAGCAGTATGACAAGGAAGAGCAGGGGGCAGCAGGAGACAACAGCATGACAATGAGGAGGAGGCGGAGGAGGAGGAGAAGGAGGAGGAGAAAAAGTTGGAGGTTGACAAGGCACCAGTAGACAACAGTCTGACAAGGAGGAAGATAAGGATGAGCAGAGGAGGAATAAAAGGTAGCAGGAGAGAGCAGCATGAGGCAGAGGAAGAGAGGAGGAGGAGGCAGCAGGAGACAACAGTATGGGGAGGAGGAGGAGAATGACGAGGAAGAGGACAAGGAGGAGGAGGAGGAGAAGGAGGAAGAGGAGGAGGCATCAGGAGACAAGAGCATGACGAAGCGGAGGATGAAAACAAGGAGGCAGGAGACAACAGCATGACGATAAGGAATAGAGAACAGAGGAGGGGGAGAAGGAGGAACAGGAGGAGGAAGACGAGAAGAAGGAAGAGGAGGAGGAGGAGTAAAAGGAGGAGGAGGAGGCAGAGGAGGAGGAGGCAGTAGGAGATAAGAGAAGGATGTGGAGGAGACAGGAGAGACCAGCATGTCGAGAAAGAGGAGGAGGAGTAGAAGGAGGACGATAAGGAGGAGGAGGCAGCAGGAAACAACAGCATGACGAGATGGAGGAGGTGGAGGAGGATGAGGAGGAATCAGGAGATAAGTGCATGACGAGAGGGATTAGGAGAAAGATGACAAGGAATAGGGCGAGTAGGGGGAGGATGAGGAGGAGGACGAGGATGAGAACGATGATGAGGAGAAAAGGAGAACTATGAGGAAGCAGCAGGAGACAACTCCAGGATGAAGAGAAGAATGAAGAGGAGGAAGAGGAGGAATAAGAAGCAGCAGGAGAGAACAGCTGGAGGCAGAGAAGGAGGAGGAGGAAGAGGAAGAAAGAGACCACAGCATGAGGAGGAGGAGGAGAAGGAGGAGGAGGAGGAGGAGGAGTTGGCAGCAGGAGTCAACAGCAGAAGGATCAAACAAGGAAGACAAGGAGGATGATGAGGAGGTAATAGTAGAAAACAGAAAGATGAAGAAGAGGTAGGAGGTAAGCGTATGTCAATGCAGAGAAAGAGGAGGAGGAGCAGAAGGAAGAGGAGGAGAAGAAGGAGCATAAGGAGGAGAAGGAAGAGAAGGAAAAGGAAGATGAGGAGAAGGAGAAGGAAGAGGATGAGGTGGCAGCAGGAGACATGAGCATGAGGAGGAGGAGCAGGAGGAGGAGAAGGAGGACAAGGAGGAGGAGGAGGAGGAAAAGGAAGAGGAGGAGGAGAAGATGGAGGAAGAGGAGGAGGAAGAGGAGGAAGAGAGAGCAGGAGACAATAGCGTGAAGAGAAAGGGAAGGCAGAGGAGGAGGAGGAAGAGTAGGAGGAGGGGGATGAAGCAGGAGACAACAGCATGATGAGCAGGAGGAGGAGGAGGACGAGGACGAGGAGGAAAAGGAGTTGGATGTGGAGTTGGAAGAGGACGACAGGGAGGATGCAGGAGCCAAAAGCATGGCGGGGATGGGGTGGAGGAGCAGCAAGAGATAACATGACTACGTGGATGAAGGGGACGAAGAGGATGAGAAGGAGGCAGCAGTAGAGAACCGCATGAGGAGGAGGAGGAGGAAGAAGTGTGAGACAACAGCATGAGGACGAGGACGAGGACGAGGAAGAGAGAGCAGGAGACAAAAGCGTGAAGAGAAGGGGAAGGCAGAGGAAGAGGAGGAAGAGCAGGAGGAGGGGGATGCAGCAGGAAGCAACACCATGAAGAGCAGGAGGATGAGGAGGAGGAGCAGTCAGCAGGAGACAACAGCATAAGATGGATGAGGAAGAGGAGGTGAAGGAGGGGGCAACAGGAGAAAACAGCGTGACAGAGATGAAGAGGAGGAGGAAGCAGCAGGATAGAACAGCGTGATGAGGAGGAGGAGCAGAAAGAGGAGGAAGAAGAGAAAGAAGAAGTGGTGGAGGAAAAAAAATAAGAGGAGTAGTAAGAGGAAGAAGAAGAGAAAGAACATGAGAAGGGACAGGAAGAGCAGGAGAACAAATAATAACATGAGGAAGAAAAGGAGGAAGGGGGGAGAACTGGAAGAACAGGACAAAGAAGAAGAAGAAGTAGAAGAAGAACAAGAAGAAGAAGGAGGAGGAGGAGGAGGAGGAGGAGGAAGATTAGGGGGAGGAAGAATAGGAAAGAGAGGGTGAAGAGAGGAATATATAGCAGGGAGAAAAACAATATAGGGAGGAGGAGGAGGAGAATGAAGAACAGGAAGAAGGAGAGGAGGAAGACGAGGAGGTGGAGGAAGAGTAGGATCAGGAAGAAACAGGAGGAGGAACTAGGTTAACATGAGGAGGAGGAGCTGGAGGGAACTGAAGAAGAGAAGGAGAAAGGACGAGGAGGAAGAGGAGAAGCAAAAAGAAAGAGATGGAGGAGGAACAGGAGCTGGAGAAGGAGGAAGAACATGAGGAGGGGGAACAGGAAGAAGGAAGAGAGGAGGAGGGTTTGGCAGAGGAGAAGAGGGAGGCAGCAGCAGTCAACAGCTGAATAAGGAAGAGAACGGCGAGGAAGAAGAGGGAAGAGGATGATGAAAAGAAGGAAGAGGAGGACTAAGCACAGGAAGAGGAGCAGTATGAAGAGGAAGAGCAGTAGGAGGGGGAGTAAAAAGAGAAGTAAAAGCAGGAGGAGGAGGAGGGGGAGAACAAAGAGGAGCCAAAAAAGAAGGAGGAGCAGGAGGAGGAATAGGAAGATTAGGGGGAAGAAGAAGAGGAGGAAGAAGAAGTGAAGGAGGATGAAGAATAGGAGAAGGAGGAAAAAAGACCATGAGGAAGAAGAAGAGGAGAAGGAGGAGGGGAGGAACCGGAGGCAGAAGAGGAGGAGGAGGAAAGACGAGGAGGAAGTAGAGGAGGAAGAATACCAGAAGGAGGAGGAAGAGGAGGAAAAAGAAGAGGAGGAGGATGGGGAGGAGGAGGAACTGGAGGAAAAGGAGGCAGCGCTAGGTGAACAGGAGGAGGAGCAAGGCAAGGGGGATGATATGAAATCGAAGAAGGAGGATTAACCAGAAAAGGAGGAGGAGAAGGACGAACATAATGAGGAAAATAAGAAAAGGAAGAAAAGCATGACGAGGAGGATGAGGAGGAAGAGCAGAAGAAAGGAGGACTAAGAGGAACGGGAGGATTAGGAAGAGGCAGAACAAGAACAATTTATTGTTCACAAGAACAATAAATGCAAAGGAGCAGGAACTTGAGCAACCATTGGAGAAAGAGGGAAAGGAGGAGGAGGAGAAGGAAGAGGAGGAATGACAGGAAGAGGAGGAGAAAGGAAGTAAGGAGGAACAGGAGGAGCATGCAAAAGCGGAAGAAAAGGGGGAGGATGAAGAAAAGAAGGAACAGGAAGAATGGGAGGAAAAGGAGGAGCAGGAAGAACAGAAAGGGCAGGCAGAAGAAAAGGAATAAGACTAAGAGCAGGGAGAGATGGAGGAGGAGGAGCAGAAGGAAGAGGAAGAAAAGGATGATGAGGAACAGAAGGATGAGGAGGAAGAAAAGGAGGAGGAAGAGCAGGAGGAGGTAGAGGACAAGGAGGAGGAGTAGGAACAGAAATAATATGAAAAATGGGAGGAGGAAGCATAGAGCAAAACAGGAGGAAGAGGAGGAGAAGTCTTGTGCTTTTCAACGTTCTCCTCATCCTTGCCATGCTATTGTCTCCTGCTGTCCTCTCCTCCTCCTCCTCCTCCTCATGCTTTTGTTCCCTGCTGCCTCATCATCATCATCATGCTGTCTTGTGCTGCCGCCTCCTCCTCCTCCTCATCAGGCTCTTCTCTCCTGTTGCCTCCCCGTCCTCCTCCACATCCTCCTCATCATGCTGTTGCTTCCTCCTGCCTCCTCCGCCTCCTCCTTGTCCTCCTCATCCTAATCCTCCTCATCTTCTTTTCTCTCCTCTTCAGCCTCATACGGCTTTCTCCAGCTGCCTCCTCCTCTTTCGCCTTTTCCTCACACTCCTTGTCATGCTGGTGTCATCTGCTGTCTCATCCCTCTCCTCTTTCTACTCCTCTTCCTTGTCATGCTGTTATCTCCTGCTACCTCCTCCTTTTCATCATGCAGTTTTCTCTTTCTTCTTATCCTCCTCATCATCACGCTCTTGTCTCCTGCTGCCTCCTCCTCATCCTCCTCGTCATCATGCTGTTCTCTCTTGCTGCTTCCTCCTCCTCCTCCTTGCCCTGCTCTTTCCATCTGCTGCCTTCTCCTCTTCATCCTATTCATCCTATTCCTCCAGGAGGAAAAGACAGCAGGAGACAGTAGCGTAAAGAGAAAAAGAAGGCAGTGGAGGAGCAGAAAGAGTAGGACGGGGAGGTAGCAGGACAGAACAGAAAGAGAATGATGAAGGGGAGGAGGAGAAGGAGGAGGAAGCCATAGGAGACAACAGCATGAGGCAAAGGAGAAGGAGAAGGAGGACGAGGAAGCCGCAGGAGGCAACAGCATGATGTGGATGAGCGGGAGGAGGAGGAGGAGGAGGAGAAGGAGGAGGAGGAGGTGGAGGAGAGAATAGTATGGCAAGAAGGAGAAAATGGCAAGAAGGAGAAGATGGACAAGACGGAGAAAGAGGAGGAGGGGAGGGGGCTGCAGGAGTCAACTGCATGAGGAGGAGGAGGAGAAGGAGGAGGAGAAGGAGGAGGATGGGTTAAAGGAGGAGGAAGAGGGGGATAGAAAAGGAGATAAGTCAGAGAAGTAGGAGAAGAAGAATATAGGAGACAGGCATGGTGATGATGAGAAGTAGAAGGAGGAGGAAGAGGAGGAGAAAGAGAAGGAGGTGGAGGTAGCCTGAGAAAAGAGCATTATGAGGAAGAGGAGGAAGAGGCAGGAGACAAAATTATGATAAGTTGGTGGAGAAGAAGGTGAAGGAGGAGGAGGTGCATGTATCAGGAGACAACAGCATGATCAGGTTGAGGAGTGGGAGGATGAGAAGACAGAGGATGAAGAGGGGGAGGAGGAGGAGGAGGAGGACGGCGCAGGAGACAACAGCAAGAAACAGTTGAGGAGTATGACATGGAGCAGGAGGCAGCAGGAAAGAAAACCATGACAAGAAGGAGGAAGAGGAAGAGGAGGAGGAGAAGGAGGAGAAGAGGAAGAGGAAGAGGAGGAGAATAATGCAACGGGAGTCTAAAGCGCAATGAGGAAGAGTAGGACTCAGAGGAGGATGAGGAGGAGGATAAGGAAGTGGAGTAGGAGGAGAAGGAGGTGAGGAGGAGGAGAAGGAAGAGATGGAGGCATGAAGAGACAACAGCATGAGGACAAGGAGGAGGAGGCAGCAGGAGACAATAGCATGAGGGGGAGGAGGAGGAGGAAAAGGAGGAGGAGGAGGAGGTGGCAGAAAAGAACAGCATGCCTAGGAGGACAAGGAGGAGGACAAGGAATAGGAAGAAAGAGGAGGAGGTAGGAGGAGACAACAGAATGACGAGAAGAAAGAGGAGGAGGAGGAGGAGGAGGCGGCAATGTAGGATGAGGGGGCAGGACACAACCTTATGTTGGGGAGGAGGAAGAGGATGTGGAGGAGGAGAAGGAGGATGAAGTGACAGCAGGATACAACAGCATGATGATGATGCGGAGGAGGCAGCAGGAGACAACAGCATGACGAGGAGCATGAGTAGAAGAAGAAGGAGGAGGAGGAGGTAGCAGGAGAAAACAGCATTAAGAGGAAGAGGAGGAAGAGGCAGGGGACAAAAGCATGAGGAGGCGGAGGAGAAGGAGGTGGAAGAGGAGGAGGAGGGGGAGAAGGAGAAGGTGGAGGAGGAGAAAGTGTCAGGAGAGAACAGCATGACAAGGGTGACAAGGAGAAGAAAGAGCAGTAGGAGGAGGAAGCAGGACACCGCAGTATGACGAGGAAGAGGAGGAGAAAGGAGGAGGAGACAACAGCATGATGATGATGAAGAGGAGGAAGCAGCCGAAAAGAATAGTATGGCGAGGAAGAGGAGAAGTAGGAGCAGGAGACAGAGGGGGATGAGAAGAGGGAGGAGAGAACAGCATGATGAGGAAGACGAGGAGGAGAGGAGAAGGCGCAAGAGGAGGAAGAGGCAGGGGAGAACAGAATGATGAGGAGGACGAGGAGGAGGCGGTGGGAGTAGGGGAGGGGCCGGAGGAGGAGAAGGTAGCAGGGGACAACGGCATGACAAGGAGAAGGAAGAGGACGAGGAGGAAGTGGAAGCAACAGGAGGCAACAGGATGAGGGAGGAGGCTACTGGAGGCAGTAGGAGGCAATTGGAGGCAACCGGAAGTGGAGGGAGATGCAAATGGAGGCAACAAGAGGCCACAAGAGGAGGAGGACAAGGAGAGAGTAGGCAACAGGAAGGAATTGAGGATACAGGAGGAGGAGGAGAGAGGAGGCAAGAGGACGGAATCGATGATACCGGAGGATGTGGAGGAAGAGGAGGAGAAAGCAACAGGAGGCCACTGGAATTCAGGAGGAGGAGGAGGAGGAGGAGGAGCAGTCGACAGAAGGAAACAGGAGGTAAGACAAGGAGTACAAGATGGAGAAGAAGAAGGAGGCAACAGAAGGAGGAGAAGGAGACGTTAGGGTACAGGAGGAAGAGGCAACACGAGGCAGCAGGAGACAATAGGAGGCAACAAGAGGCAAGAGGAGCAGAAGGACGGAGAAGGCAAGAGAAGGTGGAGGCCAAATGAGGCAAGAGGAGGAGGAGAAGGCAACAGGAAGACCAGGAGGAAACAGGAGATAACAGGAGGAGGAGGAAGAGGAGGAGAAGAAGGTGGAAACAGGAGAAAAGAGGATGCAAGCGGAGGAAGAGGAAGGAAGAACAGGACCAGGAGGTAAATGGAGGCAACAGGAGGAGGAGGAGGAGGCAACAGGTGGCAGCAGGAGGAGAAGAACGCAACAGGAGGCAGCAGGACGAGGAGGAAGAGGCAAATGGAGGCAACAAGAGGCTCAAGGAGGAAGAAATGGAGGAGGCAAGAGGAAGCCGTAGGAGGCAGCAGGAGGGGGAAAAAGCGGAGGCAAGAGGAGGACACAGTAGGGCACAAGAGGTAACGGAGGAGGAGGCAACAGGACGTCACAGGAAGCAACAGAGGGGCAAAGGAAGAGAGGGAGGAGGAAACAGTAGGCAACAGGAGGCAGTATGAGAAGGAGGAGGCAACCAGAGGTGACAGGAGGCAATAGGAAGCAAGTTGAGGATGAGAAGGAGAAGGAGGAGGGAAGAGCAGGCAATGGGAGGAGCAGATGGTACCAGGAGGCAAGAGGAGGAGGCAAAACCAGGAAGCAAGAGGAGGGAACAGGAGGAGAAGACAACAGGAGGTATCGGGCGGAGGAGGAGGCAATAGGAGGAAACAGGAGCAGGAGGCAACAGGAGGCGGTAGGAGCAGGAGAAGGAGAGTCCTCCTCTTCCTTTCCTAATCCTCCTCTTCCTCCTTTTCATGCTCTGTTCTTCTGCTGTTTCTGCCTTCCTCCACCTTGCCATTCTGTCGTCTCCTGCTCCCCCTCCTCCTCCTCCTCCTCCTCATGCTGTTGTCTCCTGCTGCCTCCTCACTATCATCAGCATCAGCATCATGGTGTAGTCTTCTTCTCCCTCCTGCATTCCTCCTCCTCCTTGTCCTTGTCCTCCTTGTCATGCTTTCTTCTGCTGCTGCTTCTTACTCCTCTTCTCCTCCTCCTCCTCCTCCTCACGCTGTTCTCTCCTGCTACTGCCTTTTCCTTCTCCTCTTTTTCCTTGTCATGCTGCTTTCTCCTGCTGCCTCCTCCTCCCCTCCTCTTGCTCTTTCACCACCTCCTCATCAGGCTTTAATATTGCTGCCTCCTCCTTCTCCTCCTCCTTGTCATGATGTTGTTGCCTGCTGCCTCCTCCTCCTTCTTACACTGTTCTCTCCTCCTGCTTCTTCCTCCTCCTCCTCCTCCTCCTCCTTCTCCTCCTCCTTTCTTTTTCTCCTGCTGCCTCCTCCTCCTCGTCATGCTGTTGTCTCCTTCTGCCTTCTCGTACTCCTTCCCCTTCCCTCCCTCCTCCTCATCCTCATGCTCCTTCTCATCCTCGACATTCTCCTCCTCATCATCATCATCTGTTTTCTCTTGATACCTCCTCGTCATCCTTTTCATGCTGTTCTCTTCTTCTGCCTCTTCTTCCTCCTCATCTTCCTCCTCCTCCTCGTCATAATGTTTACTCCGTCTGTCTTCCCCTGCTCCCCCTCCTCCTCCTCCTCCTCCTCTTCATGCTCTTCTCTTCTTTGGCTTCTTCTGCATCCTCATTTTCCTCCTCCCCCTAGTCATAATGTTGTCTCTGGCTGTCTTCCCCTCCTCCTCCTCCTCGGCATTCAGGTGTCCCCTGCTGTATCCTCCTCCTCCTCTTTTTTCTTGTCACAGAGTTTTCTTCTGCTTCCTCCTCCTTCTTGTCCTCCTCCTTCTGGTCCTCCTCCTCTTCCTACTCCTCCGCTTCCTCTTCCTCCTCCTCCTCCTCATCCTATTTTCTCCTGCTGCCTCCTTCACCTCCTGCCTTTAATCCTACTCCTTGTCATGCACTTTTCTGTTGCTGATGCCTCCTCCTCCTGCTGCTCCGCCTGCTCCTCAATATCATCATGCCGTGGTCTCCTGCTGCCTCCTTCTCTTCCTCTTTATCATGCAGTTTTCTCTTTTGGCATCTTTCTCCTCATCCTCATCCATGTCATGCTCTTGTCTCCCTCGGCCTCCTCCTCCTCCTCCTTCTCATCATGCTTTTGTTGACTGCTGTTGCGTCCTCCTCCACTTTCTACTCCTCCTCCTCCTCCTTGTCATGCTGTTGTCTCCTGCTGCCTCATCCTCCTCCTCTTCTTCCTCATCACGCAGTTTTCTTCCGCTACCTCCTCATTATCCTCCTCCTCCTCCGCTTCTTCTTCCTCCTCCTTCTCAACCTGTTTTACCCTGATGCCTCCTCCTCCTCCTGCTCCTCCTGCTCCTCCTCATCATCATCATGATGGTCTCCGGCTGCATCCTCCGCCTCCTCTTCATCATGCAGTTTTCTCTTTCCAACTTCTCCTCATCCTACACCTCGTCATGCTGTTGTCTCTTGCTGCCTCGTCCTCATCCTACTTACCCTACTCTTTCCTCCTGCTGCCTTGTCCTCTTCATCATCCTCCTTCTCCACTTCCGCCTCCTCCTCCTTCTCCTTCTGCTCCTCCTGTTGTTGTCTCCTGCTGCCTCCTCATCCTCCTCCTCATCATCATGCTTTTCTTACCTACTGCCTCCTTTTCACCATGCTGTGGTCTCCAGTTGCTTTCCCATGCTGCCTCCTCTTCCTACTTCTCCTCCTCCTCCTCTTCCTCCTCCTCATCTTGCTCTTGTGTCTTGCTGCCTCCTTCTCCTTGTCCTATGTGGTCTCCTGATGCCTCCCTCTCCTCTGCCTCCACCTCCTGGTCATGCTGTTGCATCTTGGTTCCTCCTCCTCTTCCTCCTCCTCCTTCTATTTGGTTATGTTATCTGCTGCTGCTCCCTCCTCCTCCTCCTAATCCTCCTCCTAATCCTCCTCCTTCTCCTCCTTGTCATGCTCGAGAGGGCTTTAAACTAGGTTCGAAGGGGGAAGGGGATAAAACCAGGCTCACTGGAGTTGAGCCTAGGGGTAGCATGCCGATGCTGGGGGCGAAATCGATAGCCCAGCTCAAGTGCATCTACACCAATGCACGCAGCATGGGCGGCAAACAGGAGGAGCTGGAAGCCATTGTGCAGCAGGATAGCTATGACTTAGTTGCCATCACAGAAACACGGTGGGGTGACTCCCACGATTGGGGTGCTGCAATGGATGGCTATAAACTCCATTTTAGGAGTGGTGGGTGATGTGGTGGTCAGAGGCCGTCTTGGGCTTAGCGACCATGAAATGATAGAATTCGTGGTGAAGTAAGGAGGCGGGCCAGCAAAACTGCAACCATGGACTTCCAGAGGGCGGACTTTGGCCTGTTCAGGACACTGGTTGAGAGAGTCCCTTGGGAGACAGTCCTGAAGGGCAAAGGGGTCCAGGAAGGCTGGACATTCTTCAAGAAGGAAGTCTTAAAGGCACAGGAGCAGGCTGTCCCCATACGCCATAAGAACGGGTGGGGAAGACGACCGGCCTGGCTGAACGGGGAGCTCTTGCTGGGACTCAGGAAAAAAACGAGAGTTTACTGCTTGTGGAAGAAGGGGCAGGCGACTCAAGAAGAGTACAGGGATCTCGTTGGCTTGTGCAGAGAGGAAATGAGAAAGGCAAAAGCCCAGCTAGAACGCAATCTGGCCGCTGTCGTTAGAGACAACAAAAAAATGTTTTTACAAATATATTAATGACAAGAAGAGAGCCAAGGAGAATCTTCATCCTTTATTGGATGCGGGGGGGGAACATTGTCACCGAAGATGAGGAAAAGGCTGAGGTACTTAATGCCTTCTTTGCCTCAGTCTTTAATAGTCAGACCAGTTATCCTCAGGGTATTCAGCCCCCTGAGCTGGAAGACAGGGACGGCGAGCAGGATAAACCCCCCATAAACCAAGAGGAAGCAGTTAACGACCTGCTACGCCACCTGGATGCTCACAAGTCTATGGGGCCGGATGGGATCCACCCGAGAGTGCTGAGGGAGCTGGCAGAGGTGCTCGCCAAGCCACTCTCCATCATTTATCAGCAGTCCTGGTTGACGGGGGAGGTCCCGGACGACTGGAGGCTTGCCAATGTGACACCCATCTACAAGAAGGGCCGGAAGGAGGATCGAGGGAACTACAGGCCTGTCAGCCTGACCTCAGTGCCGGGGAAGATTATGGAGCGGTTCATCATGAGGGCGCTCACAAGACATGTAATGGACAACCAAGGGATCAGGCCCAGCCAGCACGGATTCATGAAAGGCAGGTCCTGCTTGACCAACCTGATCTCCTTCTATGACCAGGTGACCCACCTAGTGGATGAGGGAAAGGCTGTGGATGTGGTCTACCTGGACTTCAGTAAGGCCTCTGACACCGTCTCCCACAGCATTCTCCTCGAGAAGCTGGCGGCTCATGGCTTAGACAGGTGTACTCTGCGCTGGGTAAAAAACTGGCTGGGCAGCCGGGCCCAGAGAGTTGTGGTGAATGGAGTTCAATCCAGTTGGCAGCCGGTCACGAGCGGTGTTCCCCAGGGCTCAGTTTTGGGGCCAGTCTTGTTCAATATCTTTATCAAGGATCTGGATGAGGGGATCGAGTGCACCCTCAGTAAGTTTGCAGACGACACCAAGTTCGACGGGAGTGTTGCTCTGCTCGAGGGTAGGAAGGCTCTGCAGAGGGACCTGGACAGGCTGGATCGATGGGCCCAGGGCAACTGTATGAGCTTCCGCAAGGCCAAGTGCCGGGTCCCGCACTTCGGCCACAACAACCCCATGCAGCGCTACAGGCTTGGGGAAGAGTGGCTAGAAAGCTGCCTGCCGGAAAAGGACCTGGGGGTGCTGGTTGACAGCCGGCTGAACATGAGCCGGCAGTGTGCCCAGGTGACCAAGAAGGCCAATGGCATCCTGGCCTGTATCAGAAAGAGTGTGGCCAGCAGGAGTAGGGAAGTGATCTTGCCCCTGTACTCAGCACTGGTGAGGCCGCACCTCGAATACTGTGTTCAGTTTTGGGCCCCTCACTACAAGAAGGACATTGAGGTGCTGGAGCGTGTCCAGAGAAGGGCAACGAAGCTGGTGAAGGGTCTGGAGAACAAGTCTTATGAGGAACGGCTGAGGGAACTGGGACTGTTTAGTCTGGAGAAGAGGAGGCTCGGGGGAGACCTTATCGCGCTCTACAGCTACCTGAAAGGAGGTTGTAGCGAGGGGAGTGTCGGTCTCTTCTCCCAAGTAACAAGCGATAGGACGAGAGGAAATGGCCTCAAGTTGCACCAGGGGAGGTTTAGATTGGACATGAGGAAAAATTTCTTTACTGAAAGAGTGGTTAAACATTGGAACAGGCTGCCCAGGGAAGTGGTTGAGTCACCATCCCTGGAAGTATTTAAAAGACGTGTAGATGTGGCACGTAGGGACATGGTTTAGGGGGCATGGTGGTGTTGGGTTGACAGTTGGACTCGATGATCTTAGAGGTCTTTTCCAACCTTAGTGATTCTATGATTCTTTGATTCTAAGGTCAGGTTGGACGGGGCTCTGAGCAACCTGATCTAGTTGAAGATGTCCCTGCTCACTTCAGGGGGGTTGGACCAGATGACCTTCAAAGGTCCCTTCCAACCCAAACTATTCTATGATTCTACGAGTCTATCGTTTGAAAAATTCATTTGCTGCTTCTCTCCTTCTAAAATGTTAAGCTGTGAAGAATTCATAGCACAGACCTGTGGAATTAATTTCTCCGAGGTCTCCCACAAATACCTAGGTGCCAGTTTGATTCAGGTACTAAAGTGACAATTGACATGGGAGGGATTTAACTTTTCATACATGAAAACACCTTTAGGAAATGCAGCAAAATAGACAGCTTACTCATAAGCTCTGCAGCATTGTTCATACGTACTTGCTCTGCTTTTTTTTTTTTTTGTCTACTACTCTTGCTTGTTTGATACGTGTTTTCCTTTGCACGGTTCTGAATAAACTGTCCCTTTCAACTTAAATTGTTTGACCGTATGTTTTCAAGTGAAACATTTATTTTACCCATTTTCAGATGGTTTTTAATCTAGCTTATTATCTAGACTTAAATATTCAAGACAAATAAAAATGGCACTCAGAATATATTGAGGTCGAATTGGAAATAAGTAGCCCATAAGCCTTTTCTGTGTTAACTGTAGAAGTTGACATGCTACATTGCTAGAGAGCTGTATTCACAAACTACCAAAGTGGAATTGTATTTCCCTAACTAATGCATCATGAAAATTATAGCTACCATTGTGAAAATTGTTAATGTTAGGATGTGTATGTATTGGGAAGAAAAAAATGTTGATGTTCGTATGACTTCTTAACAGCCCACCTATAAATACTAGCGTGGTAAAAGCGGACACAGCAGTTCAAGGAAAGCGGTGTCCTTCCCTGGCTGCTAACAATTTTGAAGTGTCCTTTTCGATCATTGCCAGCCATTTAAACAGTGAAATACATATTAGCATTCTCACTAGATGGTTGTAATATTGTGGATACTGTGATATATTCAGGTATGAAAAAGATACTCTAGAGTTGGCGTTTTATTAGTTGCATGGTTAAATAATTTTTATGGCTCAGCAAAACCTGTTTGAAGTCTAAAAAAATTCTAATGTTTTCTTTAGGTGTGACGTAAGAAGAATGTAGATCAGTATATCTCTACTTGTGAGTCCTGTTTGAAACTCACATCAACAAAAGAATTCCTTTTTTTTGTGGGTGTTTCCGTCAAACTCTCCATACAGAACTGATGGAACTGGGCTGTGAAGACGCAAGTTTGGTCTTGACCAGTTCTTTCCGGCTGGGACACATCTTCTCAAGCTAGCACACTCATTCGTTAGGTCTTTGGAGGACTTCTAAGATCCAGAGGTACTTTTTACAAATATTACCATCCTTAGAATGATCTGTGGCTCTTTCTCTGTTTGTGGTAAACAGCTTCTGGTATGCGGCAGTATGTCCAGTGTGCCTAAAGTAGTATGTCTTGGTCATTGAAATGGGCAGAGTTAGTCTCCTTCCCAACCTGAGAAGCACGTCTCTTTGCCTTCCAGTAACATGCTTGAGCTGCAACGCCGTTTCCAACACCTACGAGGCATTCCTTGATATTCCTTTGGATATCAAGGTACGATGGTTTGAAATTGTGGTGCAAAATGTTTCAAGGCCCCTGCAGGGGGCCCAGTTTATCTCCAGTAAACTCCATTGACTTCAGACTGTGGGCTGTTGCCACGCAAGAGCTTGGTGGTGGATGGGAAGGGAACTGGCCTTGTGTGCTCCTTCTGTGGAAGCCCTGTAAACGGTCTCCCTGTGCTGTGTGCTGGGCATCAGCTGGGCAAAAAGGATGGTATCTACAGCCATGATGACACTGTCATACCACCCTGCTTTGGACTACCTCAATACGCGTCTGATTGCTGTGCGGATGGCTTTGATTGCTTTTCCTATTTTTGACCATGCGTACCACAAGCAACTCTGGTCCTACCGCCCAGGGGTTGCCGTTTATTGGGATAGCGCTGGGACCACACACGTAGCTATTCTTGGGATTCTGAGTTTCCAGGAGCTTAGTGCTCCCCTTTCTTTCTCATCCCGGCAGCCTCATCGGTCACTGGAGCTCTGGAAGACTTTGTCAAACCTGAGCAGCTGGATGGCGACAATGGCTATAAATGTAGCAAGTAAGATCATTCCCAATGACATCTTCACAGCAGATACCGGGTTACGGTATTGCATGTCTGGGAGCACTAGTTATGTTTGGACTTAATTGAGAAACCCCGTGTCGTGGTTTAATCTCAGTCAGCAATTAAGCACCACACAGCCGCTCGCTCACTCCCCCCCACCCGGTGGGATGGGGGAGAGAATTGGAAGAGCACAAGTTAGAAAGACTCGTGGGTTGAGATAAAAACAGTTTAATAATTGAAATAAAATGATAATAATAATATGATAATAATAATAATAATACACAAAACAAGTGATGCACAGCACAATTGCTCACCACCCGCTGACCGATGCCCAGCCAGTCCCCGAGCAGCGGCCCCCCCGGCCAGCTTTTCCCAGTTTATGTACTGAGCATGACGTCACATGGTATGGAATGTCCCTTTGGCCAGTTTGGCTGTGCCCCCTCCCAGCTTCTTGTGCACCTCCAGCCTCCTCAGTCAGTAGAGCATGGGAAGCTGAAAAGTCCTTGGCTAGTGTAAGCATTACCTAGCAACAACTAAAACACCGGTGTGTTATCAACTTTGTTCTCATCCTAAATCCAAAACACTGTACCAGCTACTAGAAAGGAAATTAACTCTATCCCTGCCGAAACCAGGACAATATCCACCCCTTATTCTATACCATTTGCATCATGCTCAAGTCTCACATTTTCCAGTACATTTTCATTAATCACCACCCCCTTTTATATATATATATACACACATACACAGATATCATTCCCTTCATCTGTGGGCCATCCCTCTAAAATGTTCGGTGAGTTCATTTAGTCCATGACTTCGGGCTCCATCTGTCATAATAATCTTTCAGGGCAGGAAAAATGGAGATGGTATGTGGTGTTGGATTGTTTCAGGTTGAAGTCAGTTCTGGTACCATCATCACTGTGCTTTGCTTGGTTTCACTGAAGTTATTCTTCATTAATCTGGGTGATTCTTATTATAATAACATTAGTATGGCATATAATATTATTAGTATTATTAGTATATCTGTGTATTATTAGTATAACTATTATAACTATAATTAGTACTTAACATCACATAATTCAGATCATTGGCTATTCTCACCCAAAATCAAATCCCCTTGAGGCACACATCGGACTTCCCCATCCTTCCGCATTATCCACCAAGTGCACCCAGGTCCTTGAGCAAAAGCAATCCCACGGATGGGTCTGCCTCTGCCTGAGGCAGGAATAACCCAGACTGTCTTCCCCAGCATATTTTTTATGTGCACTACAGGGACTTTATTCCCATCTACAGTACGTAAAAGTTCTGACTGGGCAGGGCCTGCTCGATTGGCAGATCCCCGAGTGTTGACTAACCAGGTGGCCTTTGCTAAATGCGTATCCCAATGTTTGAATGTCCCACCACCCATTGCTCTCAGCGTAGTCTTTAACAGTCCATTGTATCGTTCAATTTTCCCAGAAGCTGGTGCATGATAGGGGATGTGATACACCCACTCAATGCCGTGCTCTTTGGCCCAGGTGTCTATGAGGTTGTTTCGGAAATGAGTCCCATTGTCTGACTCAATTCTTTCTGGGGTGCCATGTCGCCATAGGACTTGCTTTTCAAGGCCCAGGATAGTGTTCCGGGCAGTGGCATGGGGCACGGGATATGTTTCCAGCCATCCGGTGGTTGCCTCCACCATTGTAAGCACGTGGCGCTTGCCTTGGCGGGTTTGTGGGAGTGTGATATAATCGATCTGCCAGGCCTCCCCATATTTATATTTCAACCATCGTCCTCCATACCAAAAAGGCTTTAACCGTTTGGCTTGCTTGATTGCAGCACATGTTTCGCATTCATGGATAACCTGGGCTATAGTGTCCATGGTCAAGTCCACCCCTCGATCACGAGCCCATCTGTATGTTGCATCTCTTCCTTGGTGACCTGAGGTGTCATGGGCCCACCGAGCTAGAAATAATTCACCCTTATGTTGCCAGTCCAGATCCACCTGAGCCACTTCAATCTTAGCAGCCTGATCCACCTGCTGGTTGTTTTGATGTTCTTCAGTGGCCCGACTCGTGGGTACGTGAGCATCTACGTGATGGACTTTTACAACCAGGTTCTCCACCCGGGCAGCAATATCTTGCCACAATGCGGCAGCCCAGATGGGTTTGCCTCTGCGCTGCCAGTTGCTCTGCTTCCATTGCTGCAACCACCCCCACAGGGCATTTGCCACCATCCATGAGTCAGTATAGAGATAGAGCACTGGCCACTTTTCTCGATCAGCAATGTCTAAAGCCAGCTGGATGGCCTTTACTTCTGCAAATTGGCTTGATTCACCTTCTCCTTCAGCCGTTTCTACAACTTGTCGCATAGGACTCCATACAGCAGCTTTCCACCTCCGATGTTTTCCCACAAGACGACAGGACCCATCAGTGAACAGGGCATATTGCTTCTCATTTTCTGGTAGTTCATTATACATTGGGGCCTCTTCAGCACGCGTTACCTCCTCCTCTGGCAATATTCCAAAATCTTTGCCCTCTGGCCAATCCATGATCACTTCCAGAATTCCTGGGCGACTGGGGTTTCCTATTCGAGCCCGTTGTGTGATTAGTGCGACCCACTTACTCCATGTAGCATCAGTTGCATGATGTGTACAGGGGACCCTCCCTCTGAACATCCAGCCCAGCACCGGCAGTCGGGGTGCCAGGAGGAGCTGTGCTTCAGTGCCGATCACTTCTGAAGCAGCTCGAACCCCTTCATATGCTGCTAATATCTCTTTTTCAGTTGGAGTATAGCGGGCCTCGGATCCTCTGTATCCCCGACTCCAAAACCCTAGGGGTCGACCTCGAGTCTCCCCTGGTGCTTTCTGCCAGAGGCTCCAGGTAGGGCCATTCTCCCCGGCTGCGGTATAGAGCACATTTTTTACATCTTGCCCTGCCCGGACTGGCCCCAGGGCTACTGCATGAACTATCTCCCGTTTAATTTGTTCAAAAGCTTGTCGTTGCTCAGGGCCCCATTTGAAATCGTTCTTCTTCCGGGTCACTTGATAGAGAGGGTTTACAATCAGACTGTAATTTGGAATGTGCATTCTCCAAAAACCCACCACGCCTAAGAAAGCTTGTGTTTCTTTTTTGCTAGTTGGTGGAGACATGGCTGTTATTTTGTTGATCACATCTATTGGGATCTGACGACGTCCATCTTGCCATTTTATTCCTAAAAACTGGATCTCCTGTGCAGGTCCCTTGACCTTACTTTGTTTTATGGCAAAACCGGCCTTCAGCAGGATTTGGACTATTTCCTTCCCTTTTTCAAAAACTTCTTCTGCTGTGTTGCCCCACACGATGATATCATCAATGTATTGCAGGTGTTCTGGAGCTCCACCCTGTTCTAATGCAGTCTGGATCAGTCCATGGCAAATGGTAGGGCTGTGTTTCCACCCCTGGGGCAGTCGGTTCCAGGTGTACTGAACGCCCCTCCAAGTGAAAGCAAACTGTGGCCTGCACTCTGCTGCCAAAGGGATTGAGAAAAATGCATTAGCAATATCAATTGTGGCATACCACTTGGCTGCCTTTGATTCCAATTCATATTGAAGTTCTAGCATGTCTGGCACAGCAGCACTCAGCGGTGGCGTGACTTCATTTAGGCCACGATAGTCTACTGTTAGTCTCCACTCTCCATTAGACTTCCGCACTGGCCATATGGGACTGTTAAAGGGTGAGTGGGTCTTGCTGATCACTCCTTGGCTCTCCAGTCGACGAATCAGCTCATGAATGGGAATCAGGGAGTCTCGGTTGGTGCGATATTGCCGCCGGTGCACTGTGGTGGTAGCGATTGGCACTTGTTGGTCTTCGACCTTCAGCAACCCCACAACAGAAGGGTCCTCCGAGAGACCAGGCAAGGTGGACAGCTGTTTAATCTCCTCCGTCTCCAAGGCAGCTATACCAAAAGCCCACCTGTACCCTTTTGGGTCCTTGAAATACCCTCTCCTGAGGTAGTCTATGCCAAGGATGCACGGAGCATCTGGGCCAGTCACAATGGGGTGCTTCTGCCACCCATTCCCAGTTAGACTCACTTCGGCTTCCAATACAGATAGCTGTTGGGATCCCCCCGTCACCCCAGAAATATAGATGGGTTCTGTTCCTATATATCTTGATGGCATTAGGGTACACTGTGCACCGGTGTCTACCAGAGCCTTATACTTCTGTGGGTCTGATGTGCCAGGCCACCGAATCCACACAGTCCAGTAAACCCGGTTGTCCCTTTCCTCCCCCTGGCTGGAGGCAGGGCCCCTCTAATCCTCATCACAGTACTCGTTTCTCATTTCTTGTACGTATGAGTCAGAAGTTTCTTTATTAAGATCAAGAGTAAGATCAGCCCTTCTACTCTCTCTGGGGAACTGCCCGCTGGAAACTGGAGCAGCAATTTTCCTGGAAGAACCTCTTTCTGTGATTGTTTTCCCTTGTAATTCACGTACCCGTGCCCCTAGGGCTGCAGTAGGTTTCCCATCCCACTTCCTCATGTCCTCTCCGTGGTCACGCAGGTAAAACCATAGGGTGCCCCGTGGTGTGTATCCTTTATATTCTCTCTCTTGAGCAAAAGAACGCTTACTTCTAATAGCCGAGATACTGGTCCGTACAGGTGAGGAGTAGGACCTATCCTCTCTGAGTTGCTGGATCTCCCGGGACAGTTTTTCGGACAGTTTCTCCACAGCCGAGACGATGGAGGAAGAAAGACTTTCCTCGTATTGCCGGAGTTGACTAGCCAATTCATCCACTGTTTGTTCCTCTCCATCTTTCCAGGTTATCACTGCCAATGAATTGGCGTATGACGATGGTGCGCTCCTTATAAACTTCCGCCACATGGGTCGTGTGCACTTGACTTCGTCTGGATCTTTGGATAGTTGTTCATTGTTCAGGTCATCATAAATCACCTCCAGCACAGCTAATTCTCTCAGAAACTGGATACCCTTCTCCATGGTGGCCCACTTGCTTGGGCGACATATGACATCTTCCTTAAAGGGATACCTTTCCTTCACGCTTGACAAGAGTCGCCTCCAAAGGCTGAGGATACGTGTCCCTTTTCCAATTGCTTTGTCAATGCCCCCTTCCCTAGAAAGGGATCCCAGCTGCTTGGCTTCCCTACCCTCTAATTCCAGGCTACTGGCCCCATTATCCCAGCATCGGAGCAGCCAGGTGACAATATGCTCACCTGGACGGCGGCTGAAATCTTTTCGTATATCTCGCAGCTCACTCAGGGATAGAGATCGGGTGGTCACTGTCTCGTTTATGAGTTCTTCCTCTTCCTCCTCCCCGATCAGCGGCCGGCTTTCCTCCTCCCGTTCTCGTGATGGTCCTTCTCTAGGGTCATCTGTCTCGTATACTTCTTCCTCCGGTTCCCTTTTAGAAGAAGCTTCTTCCTCCCTTACTAAACGAGCTGACTTCCGCTTCCAAGATTTCTTCTTGTGTACAGGGGCGACTGATACTGGCACAGGCTCGTTCTTTGGTTCAGCCACAGGGCGTGTTGCTGGGGTTGGAGTGGCCGCAGTGCAAGTGCATGTCACCGGAGTCTGAGTGGCCGCAGGGCCTGTTGCCGGGGTTGGAGTGGCCGCAGTGCATGTCGCTGGGGTTGGAGTGGCCGCAGTGCATGTCGCCGGGGTTGGAGTGGCCGCAGTGCAAGTGCATGTCACCGGAGTCTGAGTGGCCGCAGGGCCTGTTGCTGGGGTTGGAGTGGCTGCAGTGCATGTCGCCGGGGTTGGAGTGGCCGCAGTGCATGTCGCCGGGGTTGGAGTGGCCGCAGTGCAAGTGCATGTCACCGGAGTCTGAGTGGCCGCAGGGCCTGTTGCTGGGGTTGGAGTGGCCGCAGTGCAAGTGCATGTCACCGGAGTCTGAGTGGCCGCAGGGCCTGTTGCTGGGGTTGGAGTGGCCGCAGTGCATGTCGCCGGGGTTGGAGTGGCCGCAGGGCCTGTCGCCGGGGTCTGAGTGGCCGCAGGGCCTGTCGCCGGGGTTGGAGTGGCCGCAGTGCATGTCGCCGGGGTTGGAGTGGCCGCAGGGCCTGTCGCCGGGGTTGGAGTGGCCGCAGTGCATGTCGCCGGGGTTGGAGTGGCTGCAGGGCCTGTCGCCGGGGTTGGAGTGGCCACAGGGCCTGTCGCCGGGGTCTGAGTGGCCGCAGAGCCTGTCGCCGGGGTTGGAGTGGCCGTAGTGCGTGTTGCCCGGGTTTGAGTGGCTGCACGGCCTGTTGCCCGGGTCTGAGTGGCCGCAGTGCGTGTCGTTTTACTGTCAGAGCCAGAGACCTTCTCTTCCCTTTGAGGGTACTGAGTAGTGTTGAACAGGGCTCGGTAGGCATGGGCCAGGCCCCAGCACGTTGCAATGAGTTGCATCTCTCTAGAGTTGCCAGGGTGACAGCATACTTTTTCCAAATATTCTACTAACTTTTCAGGATTCTGCACTTGCTCAGGGGTGAAGTTCCAAAACACTGGGGGTGCCCATTGGCCTAGGTACTTGCCCATCTTGTCCCACACACCCTGCCACTCATAATTATTCACCCTTGGGGCAGATCTCTGGATGATATTCTTAAATTGCTTACCAACTTTAGACAAAACCGAAACAATATTCCCAAGAAGTATTAATAGAAGTATCTTAACTGCCCAAGGATGCTCAAAATACTGAAAAATTACTGTAATGAAGGAGGAAACATCATAGAAGAAGGTAGTGACACTGCCATTCTGTATTTCCTCTGTAAAAAAACTCTCAGAAAAGTTACTGCAATTGCTAGTTGTCTCCACGATATGGTATCCATGGTACAGTAACGGCTTCATTGCGAAGTTTACATACCACAGAAACGTCAAGGTCAATGTTCTAAAAACAAACCTCACAAGCGAGACATTACTATTCACTGCAGACCACAGCAAACTGCAAAACCCAACACCAATCTTTAACATGTACAGCAGGAAAAAGAGCGCGATGCAGATTATACAAATCAATATCGAGAACAGAGAAACCAACATTGTGACCCTCAACTATTAACAGATATAAGTTCCTTAATACACTCCGGTTAATCTGTTATTATCTCAAACCCTTCGTGCCCCACGTTGGGCGCCAAAAAGGACTGTCGTGGTTTAATCTCAGTCAGCAATTAAGCACCACACAGCCGCTCGCTCACTCCCCCCCACCCGGTGGGATGGGGGAGAGAATTGGAAGAGCACAAGTTAGAAAGACTCGTGGGTTGAGATAAAAACAGTTTAATAATTGAAATAAAATGATAATAATAATATGATAATAATAATAATAATACACAAAACAAGTGATGCACAGCACAATTGCTCACCACCCGCTGACCGATGCCCAGCCAGTCCCCGAGCAGCGGCCCCCCCGGCCAGCTTTTCCCAGTTTATGTACTGAGCATGACGTCACATGGTATGGAATGTCCCTTTGGCCAGTTTGGCTGTGCCCCCTCCCAGCTTCTTGTGCACCTCCAGCCTCCTCAGTCAGTAGAGCATGGGAAGCTGAAAAGTCCTTGGCTAGTGTAAGCATTACCTAGCAACAACTAAAACACCGGTGTGTTATCAACTTTGTTCTCATCCTAAATCCAAAACACTGTACCAGCTACTAGAAAGGAAATTAACTCTATCCCTGCCGAAACCAGGACACCCCGTCATGAGACAGCTTGGGTTTTTTTCTTTTTTGTTCCTTCCCCGTACAACTAATCCACCCGAATCATCCAGAACTTGGAAAATAAAGCATTTGTTTCTAAGACGGGTAATGTTTTTTCCCTTCTCCCTGTATATTTGGAAAGCTTTGATGAGAATGTTACTCCTGGCCTTGTCTGCCCTGGAGATGGTCAACCTTCCTAGCTATGAAGTTGCCCACTGAACTACCCCTATGGCCAGAAGGGAAAAGACATGTCCCATATGTAGTGGTGAGCCGAAGCAAGGAGGAGCTCTGGACACTGATTTGGCAACAGCCGCTTCCTCAAGAAAGCAGTCAACAGTTTCGTTTCCAAGGCTTTTTGGATGCTTGCGTCGTGTCGAGGAGACCGCAGTCCTCGGAACAGTAGCAGCCCCTGTTGGCTCTCTCAACAGTGTCATGCCTAGTTCTTCTGTCGCAAAGACTGCCGACTGCTGCTCTCCAAAGTGAGCCACCCTAGACCGAAGCTACCTTCAGTGAGAGCGTATGGACTTAAGGGGTCTGAAATGCAAACATGCGCATACGATAGTTGGACAAAACAAGCCTTAACTCAACCATACATGGGTGGGGGTTGAGTAGGGAGAAGATAGGTGTCGTGGCTTAATCTCAGTTGGCAACTAAGCACCATGCAGCCGCTCGCTCACTCCCCCCCACCCTGGTGGGATGGGGGAGAGAATTGGAAGAGCACAAGTGAGAAAAAGTCATGGGTTGAGATAAAAACAGTTTAATAATTGAAATAAAATAATAATAATAATAATGATGTGATAATAATAATACTACACAAAGCAAGTGATGCACAGTACAATTGCTCACCACCCGCCGACCAATGCCCAGCCAGTCCCCGAGCAGCGGCCCCCCCAGCCAGCTTTCCCCAGTTTATGTACTGAGCATGACGTCACATGGTATGGAATGTTTCGTTGGCCAGTTTGGCTGTGCCCCCTCCCAGCTTCTTGTGCACCTGCAGCCTTCTCAGTCGGTAGAGCATGGGAAACTAAAAAGTCCTTGGCTAGTGTAAGCATTACCTAGCAACAACTAAAACGTGGGTGCGTTATCAACTTTGTTCTCATCCTAAATCCAAAACACTGTACCAGCTACGAGGAAGGAAATTAACTCTATCCCTGCCGAAACCAGGACAATATGTTGCAACAGTTGGGGCTGTGCTTGTTTTCAAGGTGTGAACAGCTGCATCCAAGAGGCTTACAATACATCATTCCTCCAATGTCCTGACAGTGTGCTTGAAGAGATTTCGTGCTTTCTCTGGCAGAAAGATTAGCAAGGTGTGTATACAAGTGCGCTGCAACCTTGTCTGCTTGGAAGGAGACCTTTCCCGAAGACGAATCCTTTTTTTGGAAGTTGCTAATGTCTGCACACGATGGCTATCGAGTGCAGCTGTCTAAGAACAGTCAATGCAACAGCTATGCCTTGCTCTTTCCCTCGTGGTAAGAGGAAAGTTCCAATGCGAAGATAAGCACCTACGGTGCGCGTGAAGAACTGGTTTGGCCAAGAACAGTTTTCTGCCGCTTAAATGATGAAATGGCAACACCTGGTTCGGATGAACCAAGAAGATCTATTTCTATACCTCTAGCCTGTGCTTGGTGACAAGGTTTTCTCAGGCTGCTTCCTGAAGACTCTCGGGATAATTTTGGAGTCGTCTCGGTCTCTCTTTAGGTTGTGCAGTATCCGGAATATTTGGACCTTGGTGCATATGTGTCTCAGGCGGCTGGAGAACCACTCCTCTATTCCTTGTATGCCGTCCTGGTACATGAAGGTTCCGGCTGTCAGACAGGACACTATCACTGCTTCATAAAGGTAAAAGTCAACTTTGTGATTTGCGTTGGTGTATTGTGTCCTGCAGGGGTGTCCTGCCTGTGTTTTTGTTTTAAAAACCCTGCAGTTCATCTGAAGATAGCGCTGCCTTTCTTTGCAGGCCAGCGATGGACGGCGGTACAAGATGAATGAGGCCTCTGTGGTTCTTTGTGACATCGAGACGGTCCTCTGCCAGCATGCATATTTACTGTTCTATGCCAGGTAAGAACAAGTGTGAAAGGGTGTTCAGAATACACTCCCTCTCCTGTTACTGATCTCGTTGGTGCTGTTCTCCTCCGGTGGGTTTTGCTTTCTCTCCCAGGAGAGAATGGCTGTTGGTCCGGTTGAGTTCTGTCTGTTCTGCAGTTCGCCAGGTCCTTCCTTCTCCTTCCTTGTCTGGCACTAAACTGTTGCGCTTGTATAAATTGCTAGCTGTCTGCTCTCTGAGACTGGCTAGCTGCGAGAGGAGGCGGAATGGAGCTCCGAGAGGGTGTAAAGATGAGTTACTGCTCTAAAAGGGACAGGCATGGCTGGAAGACCATGATCGCATTTCCAGCTTCTAGTGCCAGTTCAGTCTTCTGCGTGTCTTATCAAGTGCTGCCAGAAGGTGGCAGGATGAGACTGGAGCCACGAGGAGGCTGCAAGAACAACCCTTGACTAGGATCACTGTTGTTTCTCCAGGCACCGTGATTTGACCCCTGGAGCAGGCGCTGAATGCCAAGGGACAAAGAGCACTTGCGTGGCAAAGCTGGGCCACGTGCTGAAGAGTCCATTTGCTGGAGGCATCGTGGGACTGAGAAATCAAGGAGGTGGAGAAAATATGCAGAGGGTCCAAGGGAAGAGAAAAACACGGGACTCTGCAGGAACTCCCCCGCAGCACTGTGGCAGGAAGAGAGCGCGCTCTGACACTGAGGAGGGGGAGAAGCTGAACAGAAGCCAACCAGACTGTCTGCCTCCCAGGCGGAGGCACACGCGCCGCACGGAAACGCAGAAGCGCACTCACCATCGGCTGGCGTGTGGCAGTGGGAACCTGCACAGCTCTTCCCACAGGGAGAGAAACAGCCCTGGTGATGGCAGAAGCTCCAGAAGAGAAGATGTGCACGGCTTGAGCGGCCACAGGGCGGACTCGCATCCTGGTTCGGTAGGTGAGCAGCAGCCGGGGAAATACTCGCTTGAACAACGTGCGCTCCCACCAGTGCCAGTTCACCCAGAGGCTGCAGGCTCTTGCCAGGCAAATGAAAAAGAAACATGCAGAAAGAGGAAACAGTCCTGTGCAGAGGGGGGCGACAGTGCACCCAAAAGGTGGCGGCGAAAGACATTCTGGTGATCCACAATTGAAAAAGAAATGCAAGAAAGTGAAGAAGAAAAAGAAATCCAAAGAAAACTCTGGAGAGGAGGACTGAAAATCACCAGGAAATGTTGCCTCACTCTTTGCCAGGTGTTTCAGGTGCGTGGCTTACGGACAGAAGCGTTCGGTACTTGTGACTGAGCTTGCCATCACAACCTGCAACTGACCATCAAAGGCTGCAGACAAACGTTCTCAAAAGCATGCTAACCACCAAACTTGACATTTATGATCGAAACAACAAAATTGCCGTCATAACCAAACCCAGTCCTAAGTGGCGCTTGTGATTTCTGTAGAAAGTTTGACTGTTGAACAAAGAACAGAAGGGTTTGGGGCTTTTTTGAAATTGTTTAACTTGCGACTTCCTTTATGAAAGCACCCTTGTGATCCCGAACGGTGGAAGCTTTCTACACCTGCTGAGCATATTAAATTAGCATGTAGAGATCTCAGGGAAAATAATGCCCGGGAACAGAGCATCTCCAGAGGCTCAGGTCACTTGTGTGTGGTTCATGGTGTCTTCTCCCAGGCGCGACATTTGGTACAAGAGAGACAACAAAAACAAGGCATTACAAACATTGCCACTGACGGTCCCCATCAACAGGGTCATCGTGTTAAGAAAATGGCTTTCCACTCTTCCTTCTTCCTTGTTTCGGTGAAGAACCTGGTTTCCTGGCAAACTTGGGCAGTGGAGTTTGAGTAAAGAAGACAACACTTCACCTTGAAGATGCTTTTGCTGTGTCCCGCAAGAGCTGCAGTTCATGCACCTTCTGGCCCATTTCTGAGCCTGTCGCAAGGCATCCTAGATAGGAAATCGGTTTCTGAGGTAAAACTGAGGCAGAAACACGTAGGCATTTCTTCCTCACAGAAAGTATAAACACCCAGCTCCCAAGCCTACCGTGAGACTTGCTGCAAAATGAGCGAAGGTGCTTCTCCATCGGCATCTCTTTCATCTCCAAATGCCGGTGCTTGGGACTCCCGTGCCCTCTAGAAATCGTATCCAGTGAGAGAGAGGCATTGAGAACGGGGACGTGAGCAGGAACGGGGTCCAGGTGAGTAGCCAAGCGCAGGGATCTTTCTTGGCAGCAGTCATGCTCTGGTGACCTGTGTAAAAGCCAGTTCCTCGCCGGCCTAGGAGAGAGGCAAGGACACTTCAGCACAGAATTACCAAGGGAATTTATTCTTTTTATTTAGCTATGCGTACAGCACCTGCATAACACAGTTCTCTATGCCTGCCCTATCATCTTCTCAAGCACATATGACATCAAAAAACACCTTCACAAATCACATAGCAACTCCTGCCCTATCAGCTACTCAGCCACCAGTAACGTCACAAGCACCTGAGAAAGCAATGGGCTAGTTCCTGCCACGAAAGACAATCACAGACACCTAGGCAGGCCATGCGTCTTTTCCTACCTATCTGCTGCTCAGTCACAAGTGATATCACTAGCATCTTGTCCTGGTTTCGGCAGGGATAGAGTTAATTTCCTTCCTCGTAGCTGGTACAGTGTTTTGGATTTAGGATGAGAACAAAGTTGATAACGCACCCCTGTTTTAGTTGTTGCTAGGTAAAGCTTGCACTAGCCAAGGACTTTTCAGCTTCCCATGCTCTACCGACTGAGAAGGCTGCAGGTGCACAAGAAGCTGGGAGGGGGCACAGCCAAACTGGCCAACGAAACATTCCATACCATGTGACGTCATGCTCAGTACATAAACTGGGGAAACCTGGCAGGGGGGGGCCGCTGCTCAGGGACTGGCTGGGCATCGGTCGGCAGGTGGTGAGCAATTGTACTGTGCATCACTTGCTTTCTGTAGTATTATTATCTTATTATTATTATCATTTTATTTCAGTTATTAAACTGTTTTTATCTCAACCCACGAGTTTTTCTCACTTGTGCTCTTCCAATTCTCTCCCCCATCCCACTGGGGTGGGGGTGGGGCGGGGAAGTGAGCAAGCGGCTGTGTGGTGCTCAGTTCCCAACTGAGGTTAAACCACGACACATCTGCACAAGTGATTTAAAAACTCCTGCCCTATCAGTTACTCAGCAGCAGGTGACACCACAAGCACCTGCAGCAGAAGCCAGGTCCCCGCTCCTTCCCCATCAGCTGCTCAGCCACCAGTGCCTTCACAAGACCCTGCACAGTATGAGCATCCTCAGTTTCAACAGGCCATCTTTTCCACCTCCATCTCTGTCTTGCCTCCTGTCTCTCCGGGCTCTTCTCTCGGCCAGGCACTTTTCTCAGTCACTCCGTAACCTCCCGATGCCTTTTACGATCATCGTGTTTCTGTGGCAGATGGTACCTTGAAAGCACTGTCCCAGCCATGTGACCTGCACCTATTTCTCTTCTCCCTCTGGTTTGTGCTCTGGGCGTTTGATGCTTTTTTTGACCTCATAGGCCCTTTTGCCCTGGCTCCCTCCTGCTGTTAAACCCTGTTCCTGCAAGAGAAGTGGCAATCAGTCGGTGTCCCCTCTGTGGCATCTTATCTGCATCTCTCTGACCTGGACAGCTGGCGGGAACTGTCACCATCAGCCCCAGCTGTACCTGAAGTTTTCTCCTCGCACAGGCTCAGCTCTGGCTGTGCTTCGTGTGGAACGTGGTTCCTGAAGGAAAACAGCAAAACTCAACGTAACTCCTGGGCAATGTCCTGCTGGGAGAGCTGAGTTGAAGGCAGGTTGGCAGCAAGCCCCAAGGCTGGTCCAGGGGTGCTCCCTGTCCCCCGGCTCAGCCACAGGTCCCACATCTGGCTCTCTTGCTACCAAAAGGGATTTGCCTGCATTTTTCTTCCCTTCTAGTTCATGCACAGGTATCGGGAAAAAAGGCAGCAAAAGTACGCACTAGCTAAAACCCGTTCCTATTGCCAGTACTAAAGGTGCTCTCGGCTGGGAGCATGAGAAGGACGCCATGTTACAACTCTTGATTCCTGATATGCAATCCTAAGACTAGTCACATACTCATTTTTACAATTTACAGAACCTATTGGCTTTAGCCACAACAGTGCCTGTTACCGTGCGCTTTTGAGTATTTGTACATGCGAACCCCCTCTGGGCAAGTCCGCTTAATGCATATTTATTAGCTGAGTTTGCAAGACTTTGTTGCAACTTGGCTGCTTTCAGCCAGTTTGGTCTGGTTCCTGCTAGCAGCAAACCCGCTTACACAGCTGAGATCACTGTCGGTCAAGTTCAATTGTGCATGTCTTGGGAGCCATCTTTACATTGTAGCTTTTTCTTAGGTAACATTCCCTCCTTTTGTTTTGTGCATACCTGCACACCTTCAATTGGAGCAGAATAGTATTCGTAACCACTAATTTGAGCAAGACAGGCTGGGCATGCTTGAGTAAACCAGCACACCGTAATCCCTAAAATAAGCAAAACTCCTAATATCGTTAATACTAAACTGATAAATTGTTTCAATATTGGGGTAGTAGAAGGAAATACATTTGACATCCAGTTCCACCGTTCTATTTCTTCTGGGTCCTGTCTTACATTTTGTGCCAAAGTTTGAAAGTTTTACGGTTGGGCTTCTACAGGTTTACTGTTATCTGTGAGATCGAAACAACAAAGTCCTTCACAATCTTCACACCCGTGGTTGGCCCTCAGTAACAAGTAGTCTATGGCTGCTCTGTTTTGTAAGATTGCTTCCCTGTTCGACTGCTGCTCCTCCTCTACTAATGCAATCAAAGCGGAGGGGGCATTCCAAGTTTTTGCTGGCGTACAGACCACCTTTGTCAGCTGGAGGTTGGCTCCTAGTGCTAGTGCAGGGACTCCCACCAATGAGATGCTTAAGGCTACTGCTTCCGCTTTCCTTAACAGGCTTGTATTTGAGTCACAATCCAACGGTAGAGCCTGAGGTAGGCTCCTTCTGCTTCTTTTTGCCTAATATTTGGACGAGGTATTTCTTGTTAGTAGGGACACTTTGAGTCTTCCAAGCGTGCACGGTCCGCCGGTTGCATTTTTGGGTACGTAAATACAGGCCTGGTGTCCACGTCACAGAAATCATCCTTTTGGGAGACAGATCTACCAGCAGAATAATAGGAAGCCTTTGTTGTTGTGTTACAGATTAAATCATTGTGGTTCAAGTTTACTGATGGTGCAGTAGCGTTAACCAGATCCATGCAAAATTCTGCTGGAGTAACACTGAGAAGTTGGCATCACATAGCACGTTGAGCTGTCCATGCGGCCAGCGTTGAGACTTTTCCTATGCTGGGAAGCTGACTATAGGTTAGGTTCACCTCAAAGTTGGACAAGTTTGAGTCGTTATGTATTAGCGACCGGGGCTGCGCTCACGCCTACAAAACGTAGTTGCAACTTTTGTGATACCCGACCCATTCTATAGACAAAAGTCGTCTGATTTATTTAAGGCAGTCTTTGCTAGTAACAGCCACCAGTTTGAACTCGGAGTTACGTGTTGTAGTGGAATTCCTCCGATTGTGTTCAACAGCAGCAAAAGGAGGATCATGGCTGGGAGTTCGGTGCGGCTTTCACCTGAGAGTGGTGGATCCCTGTGTCTTTACCTGCAACTTTAAGAGCAGAATAAGTACATAGCAATACTTGCACAGGGCCCTCCCACTTGGGTTGTGATGCATCTTTAGTTTTATAGACCTTTATCATGCCAGAATCTCCGGCTCGATACAGATGCAAACAGTTTCCTAAAGGTAAAGTTTGCGTAATTACAGCTTCCTAGCATTTCGCCCTAAAACTGTCTTGTAGATATAAGACATATTGGGTAACCGCTTCATCCCCTGCCAGAAGGCCTGTGCGTGCTGGAGCAAAGGTTCCTGGAATTCTATCCGGTCTTCCAAAGAGAGCCTCAAAAGGAGTGAATTTATGACCGGGGTTTGGGCATCGCCCTCATTCCCATAGTGCTAATGGTAAAGCTTCTGTCAATTTTAATTGAGTGTCTCTACAAAGTTTTGCCAGCTTACTCTTTAGAGTTCATTCCCTCTGCCTGTCCCGAGGATTGGGGGTGGTAAGGTGTATGCAGTCTTTGTCAAATTCCTAAAGCTTTATACACGTTTTTGAATGTTTCAGCTGCAAAATGTGATCCTTTATTGGAGTCTGTTTCTTCAGGCATGCCAAAACGTGGTATGATATCTTTCAGGAAAGCTTTCACCACCATTTGAACAGTTGCTTTTCAGGCAGGGAATGCCTCTACCCAATGGGATAATTGATCTATTATAACCAGGAGGTGGTTTTGCCCATCTTTTGGAGGCATATCTGCAAAGTCAATTGGTAGCGTCTGGAACGGCATCCAGGCCCAAGGGTACCCTCCTTTTGCTTTTGCCTCTCTTTTGGAGTTTGTGTTACATTCTGCACATCTCAAACATCCTTTTGTGACGTGTAATACCACTTGGGTCAATCCAGGTGCCACCCATGAGTGAGAGACCTGATTTTCTAGATAAGATGCTCCTCCGTGTGTCCAATGCTGGAGTTCTCTGACCAAAGGTATCAACATAATCCCAGAGAGAAAAGGTTTTCCTTCTAATGTCCAGATTCCATTTACTCGTTTTGCTCCTAAATGTTTCCACTTTTCAATTTCTTCTGCGGGTAAGGTTTCATGTTCTCTTTTTAAGTCTTCTTCAGTTATGGTCAATAGCATTTCTCCTTGTATTCTTGGTTGGACCTGTAAGGGTTGCAAGGTGTGCCTTAGCTGCACCATCGGCAAGATTGTTTCCTTCAGTCAGATCAGAAGTAGCTCGCTCGTGGGCTTTATGGTACAATACTGCTACTTGGTTTGGTTTTTCTAGAGCACGTAGAAGGTCCACACTTTGTTCTCGATGTGCTATTTTGTGTTGCGCTGATGTTAGAAACTCTCTTTCCAGATCAGTCCTGCTGCAAACACTACTCCCAGAGCATATTTGGAGTCCACGCAGATGTTAGCGGTTTGATTTTCTGCTAAAACACACGCTTGAGCTAATGCTATTAATTATGCAGCTTGTGTCCCAGAAGAGCTCTTGCTTCCAGGACCACAAATTGCGTGGTGACAGTGTATCCTGTAACTTCTTGTCCCTTTTGTAGTAGGATGATCCATCGCAGAATAACACCAAATCTGGGTTGTCGAGGGGCTGTTCCTTTACATTTGGCAACACTGTTGGTTTCAATTCCAGAGTCTCTAGGCAGTCGTGAAGAGATCCCTGTTCCGGCTGTAATGTTTCTGGCAGTAGGGTTGCTGGGTTCAATATGTCACATGGTTCTAAGCTAATATTTGTTTCCGTTAGTAGTATCAATTCGTAACAGTTCCAACATTGATGGGTAAATAAGGAATGACCCTTCTCAGTTAACACAGCTTTCACTGCATGGAGCACCATTAGCGTTAGGAGGTGCCCCAGCACCGTATTTCTTGCTTTCTCAATCATCACAGCTGCTGCTGCAACAGCCCTAGCGCATGAAATCATGCCTTGAATTACGAGGTCTAGTTCTGCTGAGTAATACGCTACGGCTTGCAGACGTTTCTGGGCCAACTGGCTATTCCTTTCTGTTCATGTAATTATAATAAAAAAGGCTTGTCCTAGTCTGGCAGGGCTAATGAGGGAGCTTCCACGACTACTTGTTTTAGATCTTTAAATGCCTTTTGGGTTTCCGGAGTCAGGAAGCCCTCTGGATTTCAGTGCTGTCCTCTATATCCAAGGGATAGTTGTTTTTGCTATTTATGTTTGTTTGTTTGGAAGCCTAGGTTTTAACAGGGTAGCCTTGCTTGTAAGCCTGTGGTGGAATATGGATTAGACATACTCGTTCCATAAGTCGGACGTAGCCACAGTCCAAACCACAGCAGCAGAGGCAAACAAGCCCGACTGTTGGATATGCACTAAAAGCCCATCCTCTACCAGAAATCAACTCTCCTGGTTAGCTGTCCCATTGAGTTCTCAGTGGTACAAGGACGGGCATCGACGTTGCGAATTTTCACTGAAGAAAGGAAGGATACCACCCTCCTGCCAAGAAGGGTTTGTCACTACGCTGAAAGGAGACCCCTGGGTATGCTTGGAGAGCAAAGCTTACTCACTCTGTAGGGGCTGGGAACTGGAAAGGCCAAAAGAGCCTTAAAATTAAAGAGAATGCATGGACACGGACAATGCAGATCTTAGGACCATACAGATGAAAAGGGGAGTCTTATGCCTGGAATGTTCCATAGATCTCTTCCTAGGCCTAAAGGCAATCGGTATTCCTCCACAGATTCTTCCAAAACCTTACTATACACCACGTCCATGGAGAGTGGAAGGGAGAGTCTCCAGAAGCCCTTACATAAAACCTACTGTAATAAGCCATCACGCTGTAGAGTTTTTCCTGGATGGAGTTTATCAGGCCCTGCAGACTCTGAGACAATGTGGATATTTGCAAATGGATTAACTTGGTATTCTGCAGGAAGCCATAATCAAACTAAAGATAATGATACCATTTTCATTGCCACTCCAGGACTATAGGATCCTGATTGCTCTGAGTCATCTGCTCCGGGTCCGAACCTTACTGGTTTACCCAAACAACCAAATCCGGTACATGCTAACTCTTTTACAGGAAATAATTCACATGACTCAGATTTCTTTGAAGATTATACTACCCTATTTGCACAACTACCAGGGCAAGAGTGGAGAGGCAGAGAAAGGGCATTCGAGGATTTAGAATCACAGAATCATAGAATAGTTTGGGTTGGAAGGGACCTTTGAAGGTCAGCTAGTCCAACCCCCCTGAAGTAAGCAGGGACATCTTCAACTAGATCAGGTTTCTCAGAGCCCCGTCCAACCTGACCTTGAATGTTTCCAGGCATGGGGCATCTACCACCTCTCTGGGCAACCTGTGCCAGTCTTTCACTGCCCTCACTGTAAAAAGATTTCTCCCTTATATCTAGTCTGAATCTACCCTCCTTTAGTCGAAAACCATTACCCCTTGTCCTATTGCAACAGGCCCTGATAAAAAGTTTGTCCCCATCTTTCTTATAAGCCCCCTTTAAGTATTGAAAGGCCGCAATAAGGTCTCCCTGGAGCCTTCTCTTCTCCAGGCTGAACAACCCCAACTCTCTCAGCCTTTCCTCACAGGAGAGGAGTTCCATCCCTCTGATCATTTGTGTGGCTCTCCTCTGCGCCCGTTCCAACAGGTCCGTGTCTTTCCTGCGCTGAGGGCTCCAGAGCTGGATGCAGTACTCCAGGTAGGGTCTCACCAGAGCAGAGTAGAGGGGCAGAATCACCTCCCTCGACCTGCTGGCCTCACTTCTTTTGATGCAGCCCAGGAGACGGTTGGCTTTCTGGGCTGCAAGCACCCATTGCCGGCTCACGTCCAGCTTTTCATCCACCAGTACCCCCCAAGTCCTTCTCTACAGGGCTGCTCTCAATCCCTTCATCCCCCAGCCTGTATTGATATCGGGGGTTGCCCCGACCCACGTGCAGGACCTTGCACTTGGCTGCCTTCAACCTCATGAGGTTCACACGGGCCCACTTCAAGAGCTTGTCCAGGTCCCTCTGGATGGCATCCCGTCCCTCGGGAGTCTCAACCACACCACTCAACTGGGTGTTATCTGCAAACTTGCTGAGGGTGCACTCGATCCCACTGTCTATGTCGTTGATGAAGATATTAAACAGTACTGGTCCCAATACGGACCCCTGAGGGACACCACTCGTCACCAATCTCCATCTGGACATCGAGCCGTTGACCACTACTCTCTGGATGCGACCATCCAACCAATTCCTCATCCACCAAACAGTCTCCAGTTTAGAGAGAAGGATGTTGTGGGGGACCAGGTCAAAAGCCTTACAGAAGTCCAGACAGACGTCATCCGTAGCTCTTCCCTTGTCCACTGATGTAGTCGCTCCCTCACAGAAGGCCACCAGGTTGGTGAGGCAGGACTTGCCCTTGGTGAAGCCATGCTGGCCGTCTCAAATCACCTCCCTGTCCTCCAAGTGCCTTAGCATAGCTTCTAGGAGGATCTGTTCCATGATCTTCCCAGGCACAGAGGTGAGGCTGACAGGTCGCTAGTTCCCAGGGTCCTCCTTTCTACCCTTTTGAAAAACGCGTGCAATGCTTCCCTTTTTCCAGTCACCAGGGACTTCACCTGACTGCCATGACTTTTCAAATATCACGGAGAGTGGCCTGGCAACTTCATCAGCCAATTCCCTCAGGACTCTCAGATGCATCTTGTCAGGTCCCATAGACTTATGCATATTCAGGTTCCTCAGGTGGCCACGAACCTGATCTTCTCTTAACAGTGGGAGAGACTTTGCTCCCCCCATCCCCGTCTTGCAGTCCATCAACTCGAGAGGTGCGGGAAGAGAGGTTGCCAGTGAAGACCGAGGCAAAATGGTGCTGAGTACCTCAGCCTTCTCCTCATTTGTTGTTACCGGGGGGGGGTATGCTTTCTTTGACCTTCCTTTTCTGGCTGACATACCTGCAGAAGCCCTTCTTAATATTCTTTGCGTCCCTTGCCAAGTTCAGCTCCAGCTGTGCCTTGGCCTCCCCGACCCCATCCCTACACAACCAGGCAACATCCCTATACTCTTCCCAGGATACCTGTCCCTGCTTCCACTGCCTGTGCATTTCCTTCTCGACCTTTCATTTGACCAGCAACTCTCGATTCATCCATGCTGGTCTCTTGCCTTCCTTTCCTGATATTTACCCTCAATCTGAGCTGAAAAGTGTATTCTAAGTGCACTAATAACATCCACACAGTTTAGAGCCAGTATCGCTTCTGCCTCTGTAGCTCCTAGCTACTGATAGCTACGGGAAAAAGTGTTACAGCCCTCTGATAGAACGCGGCACTAAGTTCCACCTGGCTCTAAGAGCTTTCATCCCACGGTTAGGGGTTGCAAAACTAGAACGAGCTATTGCAAATGTGTCAGGAGAATTAGAAAAAGCCATTAATGAAAGCGCAGATAGTATTACAGCCCTACAGGAAGAAATCAAATTATTATCAGAAATGGTAATATGGAATCAATTAGCCCTACACCACCTTTTAGAAGCACAGGACAGAGTATGTGCATTACTGAATAACAGCTGTTACGGGGTTTCTATGTAAATCAAGACCACAAAAATGAAGCCAACAGAAACAAGAAGACGACTCATTTGGAAATATTACATGAAGTAAGGCAGGGATCTCCCCTAAATCTGTTTGGGTGCTTAACCTCTTGGCTCCCAGACCTAGGTAGAGGACTGTGAACTAAAAGGATTTGGGTGGTTGTATTCACTACCTTGTTTCTCTTTGTAACTATATATATGTGTCTTTACAGTGTTGTATTACCTTAGGTGCTCGACTTAGGACTAAACTAATGAATAGTACAGAGTGACCCTGATGGTCAAAAGAAAAGGAGGGACTGTTAGGGAAATCTCATTCCCTAACTATTGTACCAATTAGTCCTTAGAGTATGAAATGGTATGAACTTGCTTAAGAGAGAGATATATAGTTTACACTGTATACTGCATAGCCATGGTTCAGTCAGCATGACTAAAGGGCCCCAACTCATTGCAGGCAGGAGAAGGACAGCCCCCACCCTGGAGAAGAAAGGATACCCCTGGACTACCCAGACCACGCCAGCATCCCAGCCCCTCCAACTCCTCTGTGAAACCCTCCCATGATCTGGCACCAGAGATAAGGAACCAGCAGCAAGCCTGACTCCAGGGACGTCTGGATCCAGAAAGAAGCAGATGGATGATGATGCCATAGAATTAGAGTTGCTTTGCAGAACAGCAGTATATGTGTGGGTTAAGTAGCAATTGGTCAAATCATGTTGTACCTGAACGCTTGAAAGGCATAAGAACCATGTGTAAAACCACATTCGGGGTGCCCCAGCTTGACTGGGACACCTCATGCCCATGAATAGAGAACAACTCTTGCAATTCTATACTTTGCATCCTAGCCCCTCTCCTCAGACAGCATGGGCCAGTTGCAGAATTTTCATGACAACACCCCTCTCCCCACTCTGAAAATCATTCTCAAAGGCCGAGAATTGCCCCTAGGGGTGGCCCAGAAGCCTACCATTCAGCGGTGGACACTTTTACCTCCATCATCGCGCTGTCCTCCCAGGAAATGATCGTTCAGGAAGGACTTCCACTGAAACCATAACTCCAACAGGACTGCCGCAAGAATATGAGAGCGATGCGCCATCCTCTCCTATGCAAGATGCTCCCCCTTTCGACCCCAGTAGTACTTCCCGAGTATGGTTTACAGATGGAAGTGCCCACTTGAAAAATGGTGTTTGGTTTGGAAAATCCACAGCCATTTCTGCAGACGGAAAAGCAGAGTTAACTGAGGAAATAAAAGGTTCCGACCAGTGACCTGAGTCCCTGGCCATCACCTGAACCTTTGAAGCTGGAACCAGAACAGTTTATACCAACTCTGGTGCCGTATGGGCTGGAGTCACCCAGTGCCTTGGGAATTGGCAAGAGCTGCTGCACTCCCTTCAGAGAAGCTGCAGGCAGGCATTCATCTCCGCTTGTGTTTTGCCTGGGAGAACCAGGATAACAGCAGTGGCCTCCAGCCTAGTCCAGTATTTGGGCCCTGCATTGCTGCCATCCCAGCACTTAAGAAAAGCAATTAACAATTGCACCTGTGACCGGTACCACCTGCTCCTGACCCCTGGTAATATGGTTAGCATAACGAATGCCATTTATAAGGCAAACGGACAGGATCTGTGACCGAGCTGGTCACGTATCAGTCCCCTTTCCCCTCCTCATCAGGCCCTGAAGGTCCTGGGCACCAGGCAGACTTCTTCTACCCCTCCCTATCAGCCTCAAGGTTCCTGGGCGCCAGGCTGGCTTCTTCCCTTCTTACGGGCCTTGAAGGTCCCAGGCACTCGGCCAACCAGGTTGTGATGACCCTGTCACAGAACACGGAAGCACAGCAGCACGCAGAGCACTGTCTATAAAATGAAACAGTATGTTTTCCCTCTTCTCCTCTGAGGCCTAATTTGTGGAGGCAACGACAAATGACACCTTCCCCTCCTGCGGGGCAGACGTTTTCTGCCTTGATATAACACATAAAATTGGATGGGAATGGCGTGAACCTCACGGAGTCACCTGGGTTCTACACCCGCCCTATAGCCCCACAAATAACAGCACTTAAATAACGATGCTTTAATAATGGGCAGGTACTCACCAGGTGCCCAGTGGAATGAGCACATTTTCCTGCTCTCTCCAACCCACAAACCCTTTAAAACTCCCACTCTCAGCGTGTCGTTTTTCTCACACTGACACGAGAAAAGGGCATACGGAAACCCATTTCTAAATGGGGAATCAAATCCCTTTATCTACCACTGAGTCCCAGGCACCCAACCAACCAGGCTGTGATGACCCCCTCACAGAGAATTAACAGGAGGACAAACAGGAGGAGGAGAAAAAGAAGACAAACAGGATGAACTGGTGGATGGCAGGAGGAGGAGGAAGGGGATGAAGAGGACGAGGAACATAGAAAGAGAACGAGAGGAAGGAGGAAGAGAAAGAAAAGGAGGAAGAGGAGGAGAAAGAAGAGATGGAGGAGGAAGACAAGGAACAGTCAAAAGAGCAACAGGTGGCACAGCACTAGAAGCAGGAGGGGAAGAAGGAAGAGAAGAAGGATGAGCAGGAAGAGGAACAGAAGACAGAGGAACGAGATACAGAACAGGAGGAGGAGGAGGACGAACATGAGAAAGAAGAGAAAAAAAGAGGAGGAAGAGGAGTAGGATGAGAAGTCTTATGAGGAGCGGCTGAGGGAACTGGGGTTGTTTAGTCTGGAGAAAAGGAGGCTCAGGGGAGACCTTATCGTGCTCTACAACTACCTGAAAGGAGGTTGTAGCGAGGTGGGTGTTGGTCTCTTCTCCCAAGTAACTAGCGATAGGACAAGAGGAAATGGCCTCAAGTTGCGGCAGGGGAGGTTTAGATTGGATGTAAGGAAAAATTTCGTTAGTGAAAGAGTGGTTAAACATTGGAATAGGCTGCCCAGGGAAGTGGTTGAGTCCCCATCCCTGGAGGTATTTAAAAGACGAGTAGATGAGGCACTTAGGGACATGGTTTAGTGGGTGGTGGTGTTGGGTCGACGGTTGGACTCGATGATCTTAGAGGTCTTTTCCAACCTCAATGATTCTATGATTCTATGAGAAGGAGGAGGAGGAGCTAGAGGGGCAGGAGGAGGAGGAGGAAGGAAAAGGAGAATGAAGAGGACTGGGAATATGAGGAGGAGGAAGACGAAGAGAAGGAAGAGGAGGATGCCATACAGGAAGAAGAGTAACAGAACAAAGAGGAGGCGGTGGAGGAGGCAGGGGAGAAAGAGGAGAAGAAGGAGGAAAGAAACAAGAAGAGGATGAGCAAGAGGATGAACAGGAGAATAAGGACGATTAACAGGAGAAGGAGGATTAGGATGAAGTTGTAGGGGAGGATGGGAGGAAGGGGGAGGAAGAAGAGGAGGATGAGGACAACTACAGCAACGACAAACAGGAAGACAGACAGAAGGGGGAGAAGAAGGGGAGAAGAATGACAGTGAAGAGGAGTAGGAACAGGAGGTGGAGGAAGGCGATCAGGTGGAGGAAGAGGGGGAGGAGAGGAGGAAGCATTGCGAGCTAAATGTTCCAAGGCACACATACAGCAATGTACAATGAGAAATCACAAATAAACATACTTGGGAACGAGTCCCCACAGTCACCTTTTTCTCCTTTTCCCCTTCCAGGTGACACTGGTCAAGCCCCAGGCACCTGCAGCCGCTCGCTGTACACAACTCCCCTGACGCTGGCTATCTGACACACGTTTAATAAAACAATGCAGCCCCAGAGATTTTGTCTGTTCACCTTGAGCTGGGGGAAGGTGTGTACGTGGGTGAGGACAATCTGCTTTATCCCTTTAATTTTTATGCCTCAGCAAAACCACTGCAAGTTTCGGACGAGAGGACAGCACTGAAAATCAAAGGGTAAGCGACCAAGAAGGCTCCAACCACACATTTTCACCTGGTTGCCTTAAAGAAAAACAGAGTTTGGATCCTGATTGCTCATTTCAGCCTGGATTAGTCCCGTCTCTCATCTGAAAGCTACTGCGTGCCTGGCTGAGGACAGACACAGTCCACTCAGAGAGCAAGGAGAGCTCAACCCTGCACTTTCCTTGGTCATGTTTCCTTGGACAACTTATTTGCTGGGTTGCTTGAAAACCTGTAACTGCAAGAATCAGGAAGAAAACCTCCCTGATGAACTTCCCAGCTGCGGTAAAACCATCCGCTCTCGGTACCCCCATTTCCCAAGAGCTGGCAGCACAGCTTGGGTGGGAGGGAGGCACGAATCAGACCTCGGGGCTGAGAGACGAGCACAAGCATCTGCCAAGGGAGCTGCATCCAGCCAGGAGCACTCCCCACTGGCTTCTCTGACAACAAAGCCCTGGTGCGTGCTCCCACCAGGAGGAAGAAACAACTTCCACTTCCACTTCTGCAAACCCCCATTTATGAAAGACTGTCAACAGAGATGGGGCTGTCCGTGAGCATGAGAACCACATGAAGGCCAGAAGACAGCAAAGGCACCTGGTCTGACTCCACCAGAGCATGCCTGCTCCAAAGCGTGGCAGCCTCCTTTCAGAGAGGAGGCAACTCTACCTCCCCCTGCCCTGCTAGCCTAAAACATCGGTCTCCAGATGTCAGGGCTCGGGCTGGCGACACTTGGGGTAGCAGCAGGAACACTTTGGCGTATATGCAAAGTGTTCGCAGAGCTTTCTGCTGGCATTTGCACAGCTCACAGCCCAGGACAGAAGTGTCTGTGAACACCACGTGCTTTTCAGTTTGCCTTCCCAGACCAAGCCAAGCTGTGATACAAGAGCTTTGGTCCTCCCTGTCTCCCAAGGAAAGCTAGAAATGGCATTATCACCATCGAGCTCCTGTGGGATATAAAGAAAACCTCTCAGGCAGCAGCTGCATCCTGTTGCGTAGGCCTTGAACTAGCCCTGGGAAAAAGCTGACCAGCAGATTGTGCTACATAAGAAAAAGCTGCTCTGTAAAGATGCCTTCAAAGACTTGCGCAAGCGAACTTGACCGACAGTGACCTCGCCTATACAAGTGAGTCTATTGTTCGAAGAAACCAGACGGTTTCTAATGAATTTTCTAACCAGCTAATGAATATGCATTAAGTGTGCTTCCACGGGGGGGGGGCAGCAGGGAGGGTGGGGGTTGTGTGTACAAATACTCAAAAGTGAATGGTAACAGGCGATGTCATGGCCAAAGCCAATAGGTTTTTTAGACTGTAAAAATGAATATGTGAGTTGCCTTAAGATTGCATATAAGGAATCAAGAACTGTAACGCGGGGGTCCTTCTTGGGCTCCCAGCCGAGAGGCACCTTTATGACCAGCAATAAAAAGGGGTTTTAGTTAGTGTGTACATCTGCTGCCTTCTTTCCCGTACCCACGCATGAACTAGAAGTGCAAGCAAATCCATTTCGGTAGAAGTTCAGGTCAACATTTAAACAGCCAAAATTCTGAATAGTTACGCTGACCCTTACTTAGATATTTATTTTATCTTCCTTTGATACGTAACTAATCACATTCCCTCCTACCCACAGTCTTTCCTCCCAGCCACACAGCTCTCCTACATAAGAAACATAAGCTACATAAGCTACAAAAGAAAAAAAAAAACCTGCTTTGGTGAACACCAAAACACCCTTTCTCAAACTCTTCATTGCCCCATCTGAGAGTCAAGGGACAGGATCTCCTAAAGGCTCTTTCACAGGCACTGCCCTGACAACCCCCCACTGCTGCTCTACTAGTGCACAAAGAGGTTAGGAAGAGGTTCATTTTTAAGTCTACATAGACAGTTTCTGAAACTAGACGAGTCGTTTTTAACGAGGATAAGCCCTTTGCCTTGCATCTGGCAACCAACAGGGATGTGGACCCAGCAGCACAGACCCCTGCCATACACAAAGCACCACCCTACGCACAGGGAAAGCACGACAAGTCAGACGTGGCACCCAGTAACAACAAAAAACGGCTCTTCACATCAGTGCTCTGGATGATCAGGTTAGTTCTTTTAGTCAGACACAGAAATCGGAAGTGATTTCTTCTTCTTTTGCTGAAGTAGGCTTTTAAGTAGATATTGCCAAAGAATGCAAAAACAACCAAAACCAGTTACAGCAGGTACTCTCATCCTCACTAGATGCATATCATTGAAGTGTTTCGTAGAATCACAGAATCATAGAATGGTTTGGGTCGGAAGGGACCTTAAAGATCACCTAGTTCCAACCCCCCTGCCATGGGCAGGGACACCTTCCGCTAGAACAGGTTGCTCAAAGCCCCGTCCAACCTGACCTTGAACACTTCCAGGGATGGGGCACCCACAACTTCTCTGGGCAACCTGTTCCAGTGCCTCACCACCCTCACAGTGAAGAATTTCTTCCTTCCATCTAATCTAAATCTACCCTCTTTCAGTGTAAAGCCATTACCCCTGTCCGATCACTACATGCCCTTGTAAAAAGTCCCTCTCCAGCTTTCTTGTAGGACTGGAAGGCTGCTATAAGGTCTCCCCGGAGCCTTCTCTTCTCCAGGCTGAACAACTCCAACTCTCTCAGCTTGTCTTCAGAGGAGAGGTGCTCCAGCCCTCTGATCATCTTTGTGGCCCTCCTCTGGACTCACTCCAACAGGTCCATGCCCTTCTTATGCTGGGGGCCTCAGAGCTGAACGCAGCACCCCAGCTGGGGTCTCACCAGAGCGCAGTAGAGGGGCAGAATCACCTCCCTCAACCTGCTGGCCACGCTTCTTTTGATGCAGCCCAGGACAGAGTTGGCTTTCCGGGCTGCAAGCGCACATTACCAGCTCATGTTGAGCTTCTCATCAGCCAACACCCCCAAGTCCCTCTCCACAGGGCTGCTCTCAATCCATTCTCCACCCAGCCTGTATTCGTGCTTGGGATTGCCCTGACCCAGGCGCAAGGACCTTGCACTTGGCCTCGTTGAACTTCATGAGGTTCGCATGGGCCCACCTCTCAAGCCTCTCAAGGTCCCTCTGGATGGCATCCCTTCCCTCCAGCGTGTCGACCGCACCACACAGCTTGGTGTTGTCGGCAAACTTGCTGAGGGTGCACTCAGTCCCACTGTCTATGTCACTGACAAAGATGTTAAACAGCGCCGGTCCCAATACCGACCCCTGAGGAACACCACTCGTCACTGGTCTCTACTTGGGCATCGAGCCATTGACCACAACTCTTTGAGTGTGACCATCCAGCCAATTCCTTATGCACCGAGTGGGCCACCCATCAAATCCATGTCTCTCCAATTTAGAGAGAAGGATGTCGTGCGGGTCAAAGGCTTTGCACAAGTCCAGGTAGATGACGTCAGTTGCTCTTCCCTTATGCACCAACACTGTAACCCCGTCGCAGAAGGCCACCAAATTTGTCAGGCAGGATTTGCCCTTAGTGAAGCCACGTTGGCTGTCACCAATCACCTCCTTATTTTCCATGTGCCTTAGTATAGTTTCCAGGAGGATCTGCTCCATGATCTTGCCAGGCACAGAGGTGAGACTGACTGGCCTCACATTCTCTTCTCTACTCTAAAGGGTCCCCACTTGAGATGCGTTTGAGTTACATTACCGTTAAACATACACCACTACCAGACACTTCTCTAGACTGAAGGCTGACAGCAGCGTGCAAGGACAGTCCTTTCTGCACATCTCACTCCGGGGTAGAAATCCTAGAGACTTCCTTTAAAGACAGAAACCCAAAGAGCTACAATAAGCTTTTTAAATCAAGCACAGCAAATAAAAAGCAAGCAAACAAACAAAAAACAACAGGTAAACCTCTGAGGCACCAAGGAGGAACAAAAGGTCTCCCGTTAAGTCCACTACCCCTCACAAAACAGACAAGTGGTTTAAAGAGATGCCTGCAAAGAAACCGCGGACGGAAGATAACCCTGATAACTCCAGTACAAGCGACCAATGTGCAAACAGCAGCGCTGACCCTTCTGCTCCTCCTACAAGCTCTTTGCCAGCCATGTGAAGAGGCAAATGCAAGGATGATTGAATCAGATCTGACAAGAATTGCCCCCCAAAACCCAAAACAATCAAGAAATCTATTTGAAATACGGATTCACATCCACTATCGTGGATGATGAACCTCACCCTAAGCACACGTTGTGCCTTGAGATACGAGCAAAGGACTGCATGAAGTCACCACCACGAGCAGACGTTCAAACCCAAAGCATCCAGAACACGCAGACAAACCTCCACCATTTTTTCAGCAATGTTTCAAGTCACGCATTACTCAGTCCAGCACTTTATGAAATGTCACTAAACTTAACGATAGCAGCCTCTTGGCAGGTTTCTTACTCAAAAGCAAAAACCAAAAAGCCACGTACCCTTGGGGAAACCCTTGTCCTTCCGTGTGGCTGGTGTCTTCCCATGGCTCTTCCTCAAGGCAGGAGAAATGACCATGACTTTGGAAGTCCACATAAATTCAGAAGTACACTTAGTCTTCTGGCAGTCATTACCTATGGGCCAGAAGCCCTCTCACCCCTCCCCAGAAGTGCTCGTCAGTCATCTGGCAGTCATTCTCCATGAACCGCAAGTCCTCCATACCTACCTACCTACAGACCTACCTACCTACTGACTCTCCAGAAATGAGTCGGACCGCACCACAAGTGACACTGCCCGACCTGCTGCAGACATATTAGACCAGAAATGATGGTTTCAAGACAGACAACACAACACAATCCACCAGCACAGCAAAAAATCAACCAGAAGAAACACTGTACACAAAACAAAGGTCCCTATCCAAACCCTTAAAAGGCAAACAAGCCAAAAAAGGACTCTCCACTAAAGCAGACCACGCAGAACACAAGAGAAGGTAAAAATAACCTAACCCCAGGAACCCATGGCCAACAAACCCACATTCTGTCCACAACAATGACATGCTTTAATCCTAACTCGCTTAAACTCTGGCATACCATAACACTGCCACCCCTGTCGTGGTTTAATCTCAGTCGGCAACTAAGCACCACGCAGCCGCTCGCTCACTCCCTCCCACCCGGTGGGATGGGGGAGAGAATTGGAAGAGCACAAGTGAGAAAAACTCGTGGGTTGAGATAAAAACAGTTTAATAATTGAAATAAAATAATAATAATAATAATATTGTAATAATATGATAATAATAATACTACACAAAACAAGTGATGCACAGTACAATCACTCACCACCCGCCGACCGATGCCCAGCCAGTCCTCAAGCAGCGGCCCCCCCCCGCCAGCTTTCCCCAGTTTATGTACTGAGCATGACGTCACATGGTATGGAATGTTTCGTTGGCCAGTTTGGCTGTGCCCCCCTCCCAGCTTCTTGGGCACCTGCAGCCTTCTCAGTCAGTAGAGCATGGGAAGCTGAAAAGTCCTTGGCTAGTGTAAGCATTACCTAGCAACAACTAAAACATGGGTGCGTTATCAACTTTGTTCTCATCCTAAATCCAAAACACTGTACCAGCTACTAGGAAGGAAATTAACTCTATCTATCCCTGCCGAAACCAGGAAAACCCCATAACCCTAGCAAACCGTAACCCTAGCACATTGTAGCCCTAAGATATCAAAAAATTGGACACAAACTCCCCGGAAATCTCTGCCAGGGACTTCAGGTGGCCCGGATTTCAGACATCACAACTCTGAAGTGGGAGTGGGACAGAGCCACCAGGATGTCACCAGCATCCATCTTCACATCATCCGTCACACCCTGAAAAAGTGCCCGGGTTAAACACTCCCGGGGGAGAAAGGCTGAGGCACTCGAGAGACTTTGAACCGGCCAGCCATGACCACGGGGCTTCAGCTCATCATTTCTGTGTCAGAGCCACCAGGCAGATGACCCCGTCCTCCTTGAGACGCCCCTTGGGGCAGCCGCACCTAGTGCCGGGTGGCTGGATACAGCCTTTGCTCTATGGGGAGGTACTTCCTGGGAGCAGGATCTCTCACGGGGGCACGGGGAAACCCTCTTCAGGCCTGGATGTCTGAACAACATCTCTGCGCTGCTCCATATCTCACCAAAACCAGGGGTGGAGGAAGGCTGCTTTGGTGGCCTCCAAGAGAAACAGCTCACCTGGGCTGCTCTGCGGCCACCGGGCGCCTTTGCTGTCAGGCGGGTCTCAGTGCTGCTCTGCAATCGGCTGTCACCTCCCTGCAGGATGCTCTCCAGCGCATGGTACGTCTCCATTTGTCTACCCTGTGGACAAAGATCGAAAGGGAGGGATGGGGTTTGCTTTGCCCCCATTCCCAGGGTGCCACAAGAGAGACCTGCCACCCCCAAATCAGCTGTGTGACGTGGACACCACGTACGAGCTGCACACGTGGGTCAGGACGGCTGTGGGGAGCGGGCAAGCCATTCTGCGGTGCCCTCAGCGCTGGCAGAAAGCAGAGCTGGAGACAATGGGGGGAAGCCCAGGGCAGCTGGCAGCCGGCGGTGGGGCGCGGCAGGGTGCAGCACCCGCAGAAATTCCCCGCTTCTTGACCATCCGCCCCAGGGCTGCAGCACAGGGCTGGCACCAGCTGGGGCTTCGCTGGGAAAAAACAGGTAGGAGTGACCCTGACACCCTGCACGTGTACCTGGCCCCACAATCGGACAACCTGTTCCTCTGCCGATCGCCACCATGGGATCCAGAAAGCAGCACTGCTGGCCATGGCGTGGTCCGGAGCCATCTCTCATGGATGAGTCTTTAACCAGCAGGCCTAAAAAGAAGAAAAATTGCCCAGAAGAATTAGGCTGTTCTCAAGGTTTTGCAGGCCGTATGTTTTTTTGAGCTGCCTGCTGGTGCCGTTCCTGGGGAGTGCTCAGGAAACAGGGCAGCTGCCTGTACCTGCAGGCAGGTGGTGGAGTGCATGCAGGGGGAGCAAGCGATGGTTTGTGCGGCTGTTGAACGGCTTCGGGCTTTAAACGTGTCCAACCTGGTACGCCTGGTTCCTTTTTCCTTGCAGGTTGTATTTAGAGCCTAAACAGTACTTTTTTAAAAGCAAAATCAACAACTAACCAAACAAAAAAAACAGCTGGGAAATTTTTTTCCTCCCAGCTGGGCTTTTCTTCCCCAGTCCTGGCCACTCTGCAAGGCAACAATCGTCACCAATATTGGGGCACAGGATTGGGCCTAGGGCAGGGCTTTTGCAGGCAGCACATTTCTTGAGGCTCCCGGTAATGCAGTTC